>NC_056739.1:1889405761-1889563426 GCF_019279795.1 Protopterus annectens | reverse complement strand
TGTTTCCATTTTTAGATAAAACAACATATGTGATGCAACAGTCATATTAATAACAAGACTACACAATTTAGGAACTAAAGGCAATTGTTCAATACTACTCAATATGTGTATTGACAGCTATATTGGTAAAACAAGAGCTGTCTTCACAGTGGTCATGGTGTAGTGTTTATGTGCTGTTACTGCACTATACATGGTCCTGGGTTCAAGACCTGCAAGGGCTGTTTATTTTATTGCTGGACAGAACAAGGGCTGTTAGATACAGAGTGGTTAAGGCAGTTTTGAGCAGCTTTAAGTGGGTTTGTGCGGGTTTGCGTGAAGCTAAGCAGTGCTGAGCTATGGGTAAATGTACGGGCGCTTACACATTGTAGGCA
This sequence comes from Protopterus annectens, assembly GCF_019279795.1. Classification (NCBI taxonomy): domain Eukaryota; kingdom Metazoa; phylum Chordata; order Ceratodontiformes; family Protopteridae; genus Protopterus; species Protopterus annectens. Next base: position 1,889,563,055 of record NC_056739.1, on the reverse strand, counting down.
TCGCTTACAGTGCACAAATCAGCTCAGCTGTTATATTGCAGCAATGTTGATACTTGCAAAGCATGGCTTAGCGCTGATAACCAGGTCACACCATCCAGTCTTATAAGTGTATGTAATGCCATGTACAATACATGCCCCTATGTGCTGTCATTACAGTAGCAAGGGGTGTGAGTTTCATGTGTGGGACACAGACATATATGAGGCCTGTACAGCACTGTTATCCATGTGAATGTGTTACATATGGGTGTAATAGCCCAGGGTACATGCTGTCACACTGGCATGTAGTGTACCATGGCAGTACTACTGTTTATAGTGCTAACCCAGGCAAGACCAGAGTGCTAAATGTAGTACTGACAGCAGGCACACCTGCAGGCATAGCAGGACATCGAGGCCTCCCTGTTGTATCCCTGGTGTGTGAGCTATGTCACAGTATATACCACTTACTGGGTAATGATCCATCATGTGGAATGTGACTGTAGACTACCATCTGTAGAGCACATGTTAGTGAGGACTTCTGACATATAGTTATGGCATACATATTGTTGTCAGACATCTATCTATGAACACACTCATGCTACTGCATAGCTACTTGCCAAGATGATGACTGTCAGTCTCTGTACAGATGAGCAGATGGCGGGTATCCAGCTGGGATATGTACAGGCAACCTAAGCTTGAATTACACTGACATGTCTGCCCAGCTGTGTAAGAAGTGGCACATATAGGAGATGGCATGACATGTGATGGGTACCTCCACTACACTACTACAGTTAACCGAACATGCTTGGGTACAGGTCTCCATCACAGTCACTAACCATGTGTTGTAATGCATGTTGCATACATGTTAACTTGATCACTTGATCACATCACTGGCCATGTGCAGGAGGCATTAATTACACCACAGCAAGCTCAACCACAGTGTAGACTGACATGTCTGCCCAGCTGTGTAAGAAGTGGCACATATAGGAGATGGCATGACATGTGACGGGTACCTCCACTACACTACTACAGTTAACCGGACATGCTTGGGTACAGGTCTCCATCACAGTCACTAACCATGTGTTGTAATGCATGTTGCATACACGTTAACTTGATCACTTGATCACATCACTGGCCATGTGCAGGAGGCATTAATTACACCACAGCAAGCTCAACCACAGTGTAGGCAAGGAAGGCAACAGCCTGCATTGGTTTTCCTTTTTTGTGTGTTCATGTGCAGGAGGCACCTGGAGGATTGGCTGATGCATGTCATTCTCACCCAGAGGGTCACCACAGTAGTGTCTGTCGATAGATTATCTGCTGCTACCTGGAAGGTAGCAGGACACCACTGTACACACAACCCCTACACACCCCATCTCCCCTTGGACAATAGCTAGGTACACAGCTATGACCACCTGCAGTGATGCACCCATGTACTGACACATGTGTACATGTACATGACTGAGTATAGCAGTGTCTGGGTGTTAGCACACCTGTACTTGGGAATTCCATGAGGGCATTCACAACCAATGCAACACCCATTGCCATAGTCAGCTGTGGCTGCTGCTGTATGGGACATTACATGTACCCTTTAAGCTCCCATACCAGCTACTTGAGCCTTGCAGTACCAGCACAACAGTGTTTTACAAATGGGTTGATAGGCTAGGATACCCATTGAGTTCTGGCATGTGTGTGTAGTTGTGCGTGTCTGTATGTCTGTAGGATACAGCATTCCGAGGCCATATACTCCTATTACAATACCCATTGTCACACAGTAGTACAGATAGTGTTGATGTTGCCCATAGGTGAGGCATGACAATGCAACACCCTACTACGTGTGTAACATGTGCAGTAGATGCATATCCCTGTAGTACCACTGTTGGGGTATACTATGGGTTGTATCGCAGGTGCGGCCAATGTGTGATGGTGGGTACGGCAGAGTGTCATCATGGGTTTCAGGGAGTACAATATCCACTGGGGGATGTGGGTGCTGTGTACACTGTCATTACACCAAGGTACACCTGGTATATGTCCCATGTACCACTTTATAGTTACCACTGTCACCATTAACCAGACAGGTAACTGATACCACAATCCAAGCCAGTTATGCATGTGCTGTGTGCAGCCTACCTGTAACACATTGGACACATGGTCAGGTTAGTTAGCAGCGATAGGCCCTGATATCTCGGATGTGTGTCTGGCTGTTATGTGTCTGTTAATGTGTATATGATGGTATGTCACACTACATATTGTCCATATACACCCATTACATCCCCCATTATCATACTGTACATCTGGGGTTGTTCTGTATGAAACATGTAACCTGGGACACACCTCACCCTAAACACTGCGATGTGTGCAATGTAAGCCACACACTTCAGAATCACTACATAGCTAGGTTGGGGTCTAGTCCCAGTGTTGCCAAGTAACAGTGTGCGTGTATGTGGATGGGTCTACATCTGGTTACAGTGTATACACACCTCAGTGGGTCACCTGTTCATGTGGCACAGGCAATAACCATTTTAGTAACCTGTGACATGTGTTCAACTGTACCCCAGATATGCCACAGTCATGGTGTCATCACAGTGACATACCCCATTGTGGAATATGACTACAGACCATCCTTGTGCTGACACGTGTACAAATGGATAACATTATAGGGACTGCAATCAGCCATTGTTACTAACAGCTATAATGCATCATTGCTGGATGGCTACACTACGTGCCATTTATGCATTACACTTTACTCCTTACAACATGTTACACTGCAGTACTGTGGTACACTGTAGTACAGTCACCATGTGCATCAGAACCATATCAACCTGTCCTTGCATTGATGGTATGGATGACAGGGATGTGGCACAGGTATCATCATATGCACAGGACATCCTTGTGCTGACACATGTATACCTACAACACAAATGGATAACAATATGGGGACCACAACCAACCAGTGTTACTAACAGCTATGAGGCATCATTGCTGGATGGCTACACTACCTGCCATATATGCATTACATTCTACTCCATACACCATGTTACATTGCAGTACTGTGGTACACTGTAGTACAGTCACTGTGTGCATCAGAACCATATCAGCCTGTCCCTGCATTGATGGTATGGATGACAGGGATGTGGCACAGGTGTCATCATATGCACAGTGTGTGATGTTGGTTTGCCATAGCCCGCGGGTGGGCCATACATTTGACACCATGTGTGTGGGTGAGGGGTGTACTGTGGTGAGCTGGACATGGTGATGTGGAGTGTGTAGGTATGGGGTTGCCCTAGGTGTGTTTGCATAGTGTGTGGGTATGCATACACACAGTTCTGCCATGTGGCTGCCCTACACAGGTGTTTATTGACAGCTGCAGACCATACCTGGCAGGGTGTGCAGTTCACTGCCTTCGGCCACGGACAATGGACTGTGCCTGCCAGGGGTTCCATGGGCACATCCAGGTACAGGCCTCGATGTGCTACTGTCTCCTGCTGATGACAAATGTCCATTCATACCAGGTCCCTCCTGGGACTGGCCAGGACCATGTGCACATGGCCTGCTGTGGTGTGGTGTGGACAGCACACCCCCCCGCACTAATGGGGCTTCTACTGCCATTACGGGAGCCCCTTGGTGTCCTAGCACATCCACATTGACTGCCAGCTGTTGGTGTAGCTGGCCCAGGTGCACAGGCTGTTGCCGCATCCCCACCACATGTTGAAGCATGGACACACCAAGGCCGATGAGGGCCATCATCTCACCATGCCATCTATCCATGAGCTCAGTATAAGCACGGATGGCACCAGACAGTTCACGGAGGTTGTTGCTTACAGATGCAAGAGCAGCCCTCTGCAGCATCAGGCCCTGTCTGGTGTAACATTCCATATGTGCCTGCGCCGATATGACAGCTTGAAACATCCACCTGCTAGTACCAGCTATGTCACCTATGCCAGGAGCATGATGTCCAGCAGCCCTACCATGAGCACCCTGGGACATTTTCCTATCTGGTGCCCTGCCAGACATCCAACTGCAACTGGACACAATAGGCATTTTTACCACACTTTCCTGTGCACTGCCACCAAATGCCAGCTGTCCCTTCCTATGGCCACTGGTGATGTGGTATGTATAGGCACTGAAACTGTATATGGGGTTGGGGTGGCTAAAAGAGGGATGTCAAATGTTAGCGCAGTGTCGACCCCTGACATCTCCACTTGTGCCTTAACAGTACTATCATCATCTTCGGTGTTTGTATGGACACCAACATCAGATGGCATGCAGGAGGGACCCTGACCCACCTCGTCACCTGTGGGGGGAAACAATAAACGCACTTTAAAACCTGTACAGCATTGCCTAACCGTACAAACACACACACACACACACACACACACACACACACACACACACACACACACACACACACACACACACACACACACGCACACACACACACACACACACACACACACACACACACACACACACACACACACACACACACACACACATGTCCATAATACCTACCTGTTCATGGCTTTACCGACAGTAACACGTATATGTCTATGTGGTACCCCATCTTGCATCACACTTGTTAACATACACACATTGATACCACTTCTTTACATATCAGTCCTCTAAATGCCTAAACAAGCAGTCACACCACAAGACCTGTTACTACATTACCTGCCTGACCTGTGTGTAATGGTTTTACATGGCCTCACTGCTATCATTCGGTATGCACCCTCTGTATGTCCAGACATCATGAGCATGGCCCCTATATATATGGGCTACTATGTTCTATCCATAATATCATGCGCTGGTGTGGCATGTGTATGCAATGCTCAGTACATGCCAGATATGCTGCTCATTCAGCCTATCATGTGACAACTGCAATATATGGCTACACTCCCTGGTGTCAACTAGTACTTCCCCAATGCATCTGTAGTGCTGCATACGTGGGTTGACGGTAACCTCCCTGCTGAATGCAATATTAATGGTGTATCTGGTGTCTACCTTCCCTCTCAATGCCTGTTCCATACTGCAGATCATATTATACTATCAGCTGTCCTGTGATTACACACATGACAGGTATTCCTGGTGTGTAATGAGGCAGTCCATGTCCATGTACTGCATAGTCCCAAAGGGAGGTACAGCTGTATGAACACCCCACAATCTCACATGTGCATACATGGCCACAACACACACATGCACACACACATCCTACATGCATCACGCTCCCTCAACTTCACCAGAGTGACCCTACAGAAAAACCAAAAACCTCCCAAAGGGAGGTACAGCTGTATGAACACCCCACAATCTCACATGTGCATACATGGCCACCCACACAACACACACATGCACACACACATCCTACATGCATCACGCTCCCTCAACTTCACCAGAGTGACCCTACAGAAAAACTTAAGCACCAGGATGCACACACGCACACACACATACACACACACACACACACACACACACACACACACACACACACACACACACACACACACACACACACACACACACTGCACGCATTAAACACACACAAACACACACACACACACACACACACACACACACACACACACACACACACACACACACACACACACACACACACACACACACACACACACACACACACACACACAGGTGAGGTTGCACAATGATAGTACACACAGTACTGCTATTACCCATCTGTCAATATGCAGAATATATGGTACAGAACAGCATACAAATCAGCTATGGTCAATCCATTCTAGCAACAGTATACATGTGTGTGATGCATGTGTTGTGTCACTAGGTGATGCCCCTTCCCCTGGATACCACTGCACCCATGTACACAGTATTGCTGTGCACCTGTTCTGCACCCTGCCATGTACTTTGCACCACACCTCACAGGTGTACAACCCATTGAGGAATGTGTAATACAGTGTCAGTTATGTCAAGTTTAATGCTTACAGCCCCTATGTTTTTCAGCAACACATACCTGGGATGATATGTGGACAGTTGTCATTTGTGAATGCCTGATGCCTGATTTACAGCTCTCAACATCACAGACCATGTATGACCAATCCAATACTCTTACACTAACAACCATCAGAGCATACCATGGCTATGGGGGGGTATACACACCCTTCCTGATATGATGCACCCATACGTGATCTGCATTGGGGTCCCATTGCTGCATATCTTACCAGTACATGTCCAGATATGTGACATATCTCCTGTACTTTCACATGCAGTGTCTAGGGAATATGTTAGGTGTATGGATGCTGACCATGATGCATATATTCTGTGTGGGCATATGTGTGCTATGATGGTTTGACACACCTCTTGTTGTGTGTACTACAGCATTCACTACTCCTGGCCAATTGCCAGTGTATGTTCAGTCTGCCCTGCACATGTCCCCCTACTCTGCATGATTGCAAGGTCTACTCATGTGCACATCCCTTGGTGTTCGCACACTGCCATCACTATTACTGTGTGGGTAGGGTTACATCTGCCACAGGTCCTGAACCTGACTTTGTGCAGATACTGCCATTCTTAGCATCCTTAGAATCCCTGCTGCAGTGCACTGGTGTGTCATGCTGACACCCCCCTCCTTCAGCCTTTTAGCAGATGCATGAAAAGTAAGCAATACATATTGGTATCACTTTGCAGTGTCCCATACATTGAACACCACATGTTACAACCTAGTCCCAGCTGATAATGTGGGCTACTGTAATACCATATGCCATAGTGTATCTCTGCAGCAGTTGCCATTGTCCTACAGGTATATACACTGGTGTTGCACTGTATATGGGTGTTGTTCCAAACATGTCCCTACTGTAGGCCATGTCTCCCACCATTATGTTACTCCCTGTGGACACATTGCAAAATGACAGGATGTTAGTTATCATGCAGGTGTCTGACATACACTTCCAATACCCCATAATGGTTACCCCTGTGATGCCGTGCATTTCACAGCAACAATACATGCACATGTATTGCATGCATTCTGGGTAGGTGTGTTAGATGTGTGCATGGAATATACCATCACCATTACATGCCCAGTGTGTTGGCAAGCATCTACATAAACCATACTCACCAGCTACAGGCTGCTGCCTTGGTGGTATCCTGGAGGGACTTACATAAGAGGGTGAGTGATTCAAGTTAAGTGGCAGTGCTACAGGGTGGGTGCAGTATTACAATACATCAACAGTACATTTCCACAATACTACCACATCTGAACATCTGTTTATCACTACTATGCAGCAACACAATATAGCTATGACATGTCAGATATGCATGATCTACCTATACCGATGCAGATGTATATGCAACAGTGGTCTACTGATGTGCCCTGTGTCCTTACTTGCATGCTCCTTGGCCGGTGTGTGGGTGACAGCCACCTCCACAAAGGTGTCCGGCAGTTGGTGGCTGGCCAGATGGGCGGGTGCCATGAGGCTGGCCAGGAGCTCCTCCACACATGTCAGGAGGGGATGTATGGCATGGCACCCCCTGTGGTGAGGTGATCCCCCTGGACTGCAGCAGCATGCTGACGGGCATTGTGAAGCAGGTCAGTACAATGATGCCGGACCTGCTCATATCTGCGGTTGTGCAGTCCATCATTGATCCTGTGGAGTAGGTCATTCCACAGGGCAGTTCACTCCTGCTGGTCATGGGTGGCCCTGCCAAACAGCATAGGGTAGTGCTGGATTAAGTATGTGATTACCACTTCATTTTCGGCTGCTGAATACGTTGGCAAATGTGCATTGCTGAAAGATATAAAGATGGAAACAGGCCTGAGCAACTCATACAGCAAGGTTACCACAGTTCTTAATACACATCTCTGTCACCCCCCCACCACGTCAGTTACAACAAATTGTACACACAACTCATTAGGTATAGCTGCTGCTTACCTTACAGTGGGACATATATTGTATTGTATTGCACCACACTTCCTGCTATGTGATTTTAGCCATATTCCCTGTGTGGACACTATCATTGCTGTCCTGTAACAGACTATTCACCTGCATGCCATTGTAAGGGCCACTAAGGTTCCATATATGCCTGAGTTATGGCTGCTTTGTGATTGCTGCACATCTGACATTCTATGTTATTTGGGATATCTATGCATGCTGTTGGACATGTTCCAGTATTTTGTAGACTATTACTACCAACATATGTTCTATAACAGTGACACAATAACATGTATATGTACAATTGGCCAGCGGAACTACCTCTCCAGACCCATCTGCCCATGTTACCTGACCACATCACATGTGTGTCCCACCCTGGGGCCGACTCATGTACTGTTTCAGCAATACAGTCAGGTGGAACCAACCTAGGGGATGTTGTTCCACCCCCAGGGGAACACACAGAAATGTTCCTGTTCCCTGAGGTCAGGCCCAGGATATGTTCCATAATGGGTTCCACAGATACATGTGAAATGTGCTACATCACTCTGAGGCACCCAGTACACATTCACAGGGCCGACATGCTCCTCCTGCTCAGCCTCTAGGCCAGGCACCTTCAGAATGTGGAATGCTGTTGTGAGTAGCAGTGGGTGGGAGGCTTGTTCCCATTGTGTCCATATTGGGGCCCATGGGGCATCCACATCACAGACCACACACACCATCCAGGGTGTTGACCCACCACATGTGTCACATACCACCCCTCTAGAATGTCCTCTATATCTACAAACCCTGACCACCTCTACAACTATACCTGCCATACTTCCCCATATTCCCATTCCATACTTCACAGATGAGGGCAATGGGGTCCCACCAAGGGGTTAACATATGACATACCCATCCATGTTGCACACACTGCCAGCTGTAGACATCTATGTGCATTGCTATGTGTGCTGTTGCCTCGCATATAGCATGCATCACTGTGGTAGTAATATAGGGGACATGTATTTGCATACATATATGTTTGTGTGTGTGTTTGTATATATGTCAACATGTACATATAGGTATATATCTATGTATCTGTAGATATAGGTAATGTATATATGTGCTCATATATATGTCTACACATGGGTATCTGTATATTTGTGGACATACATGTATATATATATATATATATATATATATATATATATATATATATATATATATATATATATATATATATATATATATATATATATATATATAGAGAGAGAGAGAGAGAGAGCTTTATATATTATATATGTGTACATATGTACACATATGCATCCCTACATGTGGGGTACATTCAGACATCAGGTCCACAATCTCACAACACCTTCCTGCACAGCTGCACTGCTCTGCCTTGCTACAACACAGACAGGTGCCACATATGGACACAGCCTGCAATTATGGGGGTATCTGTAGGACCTGATTGCAGGTAACCCTGTTACACATCCATGGCATTTCTGCATGCTACAATACAGATTAATCTGAGTATCCTGCAAGGGGTGGGCTGTGGGTCCCACGTGTCCATCAAAATGGTATTGCTTCCACCACCAGCTTTTGGCCACATAATATACATACTTCCTATTGCACAACACACACTATGATGGTTTACATCCTGTCAGTCACTGCTGATCTGCACAGTTGATGGCTATGGCCCACTACCCACAGGGACAGAAACTATTGTCCATAGCAGTTGTTCAGTTGAACCTCATTACAACAACACTTGATGGCACATATAAATCATTCCACATCATCTATCCATTTATTATGGACCAGGTACTACATTCTATTACATGTATATATACTTCACATACCTGTTGTGGCAATGAGGTCTGTTCTGGATAGTTTTCTGGATGCTATTAAAGTTTTATTTTTCCTTTTACTTTGTCTTTGTCCTTAGGCTGGATTTTATTTTTCTTTTCTTCTTCTTCTTCTTCTTTCTCTCTCTCTCTCTCTCTCTGTCTCTCTCTCTCCAGTAAATGGATTGAGCTGGTTTGAATAGATTGCAGCATGGTTTTGTAGGTGATGCACATGATCAAGTGATGGCCTCTGCACCAATCAGTGTCCTCAACGTGCTAACTGCATGCAGCTTGCTGTGTAATAATTCCCATTACCACTGTCATGGCAACCACCTACTATAAATCCCTACATCATGTGGGCATGATCCCTTTACCTTTCCTGTGGGATGGACATTCTTCTTGTGTGTGGGCATCAGTGTTACAGGCAGCAGGTAGCAATACCTCTTACAGGAGAACCTGCACACTCAGGCCAGCTACATATTTGTAGGAGGTTCCGGAACTACAGACAGAGTGTGAGTAGAGTTGTATGCATTGTATGGTACTGGTGTTACAAGGTTTGTGTGTACATACTAGTTTACCTTGGAATGCTTTCTGTCTGCATAGCTCTCATCTGTGGGTCTATCCTCTTGATGGCCAGAGGTGTGCCTATTATGTTTTGTCTGTCCACCACACAGATCTTGTTTCAGATATTTCGCAGGCAGTGCATGTGTTGAGTGCTATCAGTACATGGCTACATCCATTTCTGTTTCTAACTTCAAATTCCTGATTAAGGGTATGTTGTTGACTATCCTGTAACACCAGCAACTTGCTTAGTGTATGACAACAGTTTTCCACATATGGGCCCGTGTTCCAGCCTCTATCTTCCACCTACATACCAGGCTTTGCACATATGACATGCTGTCAGGGGTTGTTCTGTATTGAGCTGTGAGTATGTCATGCTGCTTTTCCTGCCGTCAGTACACTGCTGTTGTGTCCCCCACACATACGGTGGGGTCGGGGCCATATATGTGTGGGTTTCACCTACACAATACATGTGTGCCCTTATGCACTACAGAAGCCAGTGTATGTAACTCTGGCATATGGCCCTGTATTATTGAGTCTGGGGGGATGCACCATAACTAACCTAGGCTGTTACAACATGTGGGGGTATCAGGGTTGAGCTGCCTTAAGGTATCTGGATGTGCATTACCATACAATCCAACTTGGGTAAATGCAGGCCTACTGCCACCTGCCATACAGACTGTTCTGTTTGCCAGTGTGCTTGTGATGGTGTCAGTTATGCCTTGTTATGTAATAGTTACATCCCATTGTGTCAACTGAGGTCTTTACCCCCTAGGGATTGTCTACAGAGTGTAGATAGAGGTTCCTGAACTATACATCTGCATTACTTACTGTTGATTGTTTGGTAACCTGTGGCATAGTCTGTCTTTATTATTTTACTACCTGAAGGCCTTGGCCTGGCAGCAACATTTGTAAACCATTCCAGACTACTGTATTAGTACAACTGTTTCACAGTTGCATCACTCAGTTTATATGGATGTCCGTGTCTAAACAGCTATATGACATGGTGGTTCCCATTCAGAAGCCTGAAACATCATAAGCCTGAAAATCAAAATCCTGAAACCAAAAGCCTGAAAATTCAGAATCCTGAAAACTCAAAATCCTGAAAGCCCAAAATCCTGAAAGACCAAAATCCTGAAACTCAAAATCCTGAAAACACAAAATAGACATACTGATGTCATTGTGGCTTTGCTATTGTTAGCTCTGTGGTGTTAGGTCATGCGTTGGGGTCAGGTAAGTGTGCGGTTGGTTTTATTTTAGGGTTAGGGCGGTTTAAGGTTGCATGTATGCAATAGTGACAAATATTGGGGTTAGTGAGTTAGGGCGCGGGTCAGGTGAGTGTGCGATAGTGACGGACCTTAGGGTTAGGGTTAGGGTCAGGGTCAGTTGGTAGATATTAGTGTCTTTATAGTGACATATTAGCATTATTTGTGTTTTCAGGATTTTGAGTTTCAGGATTTTGGTCTTTCAGGATTTTGGGCTTTCAGGATTTTGAGTTTTCAGGATTCTGAATTTTCAGGCTTTTGGTTTCAGGATTTTGATTTTCAGGCTTATGATGTTTCAGGCTTCTGAATGGGAACCGACATGGCATATACAACTGTAATGGTACACAAATAAAGGCTTCCCATTTATGCAAACCTGTGTGTGGTGTTATATCCTTTCACCTCTCTGTGGGTATATGTTGCAGGCAACGATTGTCATTTGTATGGGGGGGCTCAGATAGTGTACATTACACACACACACACATATATATATATATATATATATATATATATATATATATATATATATATATATATACACACACACACACACACACACATATATATATATATATATATATATATATATATATATATATATATATATATATATATATTTATATATATGAGTGTGTTTATCCGTATCTGCATATATGTGTCTGTGTATATGTTTCCTAGGGATGTTGATTGCTTCCACATTGTACATTCCCTATGGGAGCCAGACTGTACTGCATGATATGTTACTGATACCAGCCTGGCATCATACAGGTTGGATGGAGTACTGTTAACATCTTGTGTCCAAGCCATGTCAGGTCCTGGGTATGGAATCTGCAACAGTTGCTAGTGTATTGCAGGGCAGATGTGTTTGTTGACATATGTTGTTTGGAGCCTGTCAACCCCAGTAACGGTGCATGTGGACATATATGTTTATGCCATGTTCCCATTGTTATCTACAGATGTATGTCCATATATACCTATACATATATATATATATATATATATATATATATATATATATATATATATATATATATATACACACACACACACACACACACACGTATAGATGTAGACAAACATATCTATAGATGTATGCATTTGTATGTATATATGTTTATATATATATATATATATATATATATATATATATATATATATATATATATGTTGTGTCTTTCAGCTTTTCCTGGTTAGAGGTCACCACAGCGGAACTCCGGTCCACTAATGATTGGCAGTAAATTTTTACATACCGAGTTGTCAGCTCTGATGCACAGCCTTCAATGAAGGTACGCCCATTCACACATGTCTCCACGCAGAAGACACTCTAGCTGAGAATCGAACAGGACAATGTCTTACTGTGAGGCGATAACTCTACCGCAGCACCACCACTACAGTTATATATATGTATGTATATATTTCTATATTATATCTATATCTACATATATAGATATGTTATATCTATTTAGATATAAATATATATTCACACACATACATCTACATGTTGAGATACATTCCCTGTACTGTTGAATGACCGGGCTGGATGATATGTTTGTGAAAACATCAGGGTTACGTATATCTGACATGGCTTAGAGGTAAATCACTTTGGCTATGATGTGCAGGGTCCTGTGGTCGAGTCTTGCAGATGCTGCTTATTTTGTTGCTGGGCAGAACAAGGGCCACTGGATACAGAGTGATTAATGCACTTCTAAGCAGTTGTAAGCAGGTTTGCATGGGTTTGTGCAGAGATAAGCACTGCTAACTTCTGTTACAATTTCTTATACTCAGCTTTTAAATTGCTTAACCTGTGTAGGCATTGCTTCCCCCATGCAAACAGGCTTAAACCTGCTTACTGCTGCTTAAAAGTGCTTACTCCTGCTTACCCCTACGCTAATTTCTTTAAAAGAATAGAAAAAAGGGTTGAAAGGAAAGTGATGAAAAAGGGGCACAAAGAGGGAAAGACAGTAGGGAAAATAGTTAGGGATGTGCAGGAAGGGTGTAGGGTAGGTCCATAGCTGCCCATTTCTTCTTCAGCAACAGCTGTGCATACACACTGAAATTGGAGGTAGATTTGGACACTCAAACCCTTGGTAGAGGGGTGAAGACAACAATAATAAGTTGTGATGCCAATTAGACCAGATTACATGTGTCCAGTGGACACGTGTGCAAAATGGACAGCTGTGTATGAGGCATGACTTTTTTTGGGAACAGATTGCTCTATTTTTTTTCAGGTGAGAGTGGGATGTTGGGGAGGGATAGTAGGTATATTTGGGGAGGTAGGTTGGGTGGGTTAACAGACAAGACAAGCAAGATGCATACAGGGGCAGTATATGACACATGTGGGTGGTAAACACCTTGATGGGGAGGGGTGTTGTGAAATTGGAAGCCCATGAGCCTCCTAGTGGAAACAGTGGGACTGAGATCTCCACCCATGGGCAGTCACCACTGCACCTTCACAGCCCCGAAGGTGGTTGTGCTGGGGGCTGATTCGCAGAGCCAGGCCAACCCTCTAGTTGCAACACACAGCCCTCGAGCTGGCATAGCAGATCTCCGACCTCCCTGTGGAGCTCGCTATGCACCCCGACCCGGACATGGCAATGGGTGACAGGTTCTTGTCTGCACCCGCTCCCAGGGGGAGCCCCATCCCCTGAGGCAGATCAATCTGTAGGTAGTGCAGGACCAATGGTGGTGCAGGACCAATGGATGAGGTAGTCCTGGGTTGGGCCTCAGACATGCTGGTGCACAGTGCCATGGCCAGCTGAGGTGGGACAGGTGGGTCCCCTGGGACCTCCCTTCCCAAACAAGCTATAGTGTTTACATTTTGTCATCATATGTGGGTTAGTAATAGTCAACACATTCCAGGGTTAGGTATAACACCATGCATAGATATTCCCATTAACCCAGACACCAGATGCGAAACAGTTGCATAGCAAACATAACACATGCATATATGGGACCACAGTGGTAATAACAACAGCATGCAGGTACATTGATAGCACCATGCCACCAATGTTGGAATAATTCAGTATAGCACATGCATGGAAACAAATATAAATATTTATCAACCAATAGGACATAATCAGAACATTGGAGTCATTACATACCAGTTGAGGTGCATATGTAGTTTATTGTTGGATATATGGTGGGGGGTGGGAGAGAAGGATGTCAATTAACAACTATTATATTCTTGTAGTCCACAATACTTTCCTAGTCATTGCTGTTATCTGTACCTTACAAGTATTACTACACTACCCTATAGCCTTAGTTTGGACAGTGATATGACTGTCATCATTGTTATATATGAACTAGTTTTTACCTGCAGTTTACACCTTTTATCTGGTATACCTGTGGAGGAAATGTTTGTTAACACTAACTAACTGTTTCTACACATACTCCCAGATTCCGGGTTGATGTTGTGCACATAGCTATCCAACTCTTTCTGCACAGACTCTGGCCATGTCTTGACCACATGCAGGTGTACTGGGAAATATCTAGACTATTGCCCTCTTCGACCTTTAGTGAACTGACATACACATATACATGCTTTCCTACACAGTTACATTATGTAGCACAGTGTGGGTGACAGTGATCAGTGATACTTTATTATTCAGAAAAAACTGCAACACTCATTATTCCCTACAATACCAGAGTGAACAGTACCGGTACAGGGTATAAAGGTTTTTATTTCTCAGCACAGTGTTCGTATCTGACATACTTGTGGGAACAATGTCTGTTAGCACTACCTGAATGTTGCCACATAAAGTTCTAGATTACACATTAGCATTATGCACATACATCTCACTCTGTTACTGTACACACTCTGGTCAAAGTTTGACAGCATGGGGGTGTAGATAGAACATACTTGGCCTATTACTCTCCTAACAGTTTTGGGGGTTGCTACAGTGACAGGTTTGTTCTCATAGATGTTTGGCAATAACTTGTATTCCGTTTGCTGGCTAAATATCTGGGATTATCCCCCAGACTTCCCTGGGGGACAGGGTGACAGGCAGCAGATATGGGCCCATATACTGGACATTCTGGTCTTATCTGTACAGTTGTGGGGTATGATTCTGTATGCAGCCTACTTCCATTCCCAGGATTCAGACCATGGCTGTGTATCTCCTATCTGCTTTCATTCTTAGAATTCTCCTGTGCTGTTTCATTCTGACCTTGTATTACAACACTCTTAAACAGATTTCCTAGACAGTTACATTTTGTAGGAAAGTGTGGGTGGCAGTGATGAGTAATACCTCATTATTCAGAGCAACTGCATCAGTCACAATGCCATACAATACCAATGTAAACAGTACCAGTACAGGGCATCATTCTTGTATTTCTGGGCACAGTGTTGGTATCTGACAGACCCGTGGGAGAAATGTTTGTTAGCACTACCTGAATATTGCCATACACAGTACCAGATTCCACATTACTATTATGCACACACATCTCACTCTGTTACTGTACACACTCTGGCCACAGCTTGACAATATGAGGGTGTAAATGGGACATATGTGGCTTCTTACTCTCATAAGGCTTTGGGGAGTTGCAAGTGTGCCAGCTTTGTTCTCATACATGTATGTCAATCAGTTGTATTTCCTGTTTGCTGCCTATATGTCTGGGATCATCCCACTGATTTCCCAGGGGGACAGGTTTACAAGCAACAGATATGGGCCACTTTACTGGATATTCTGGAAATATCTATAATGTTGCGGGTATGATTCTGTATGCAGACTACTCCCATTGCCAGGATTCAAACCATGGCTGTGTATGCTAAAAATACAGCAGTTCACATCTCAGTTGCATGTGCTATTTGGGTTTTGTTGTCTACATTTTCTTTGTTTTCTCTGTGTTTCTCAGTTGTACTAAATGGCCTCTGGGGATTACACCAGTCATATACAGGAATTCCTACACATTCTATTTATGGTGCACGGTGTGGGTAACAGTGCTTAATACAACAGTACTATTATGCGATTGCAAATCTGCATTACCATATGATGCCAGAGTATACACATGCAGTCCAGCAGTTAGACCTTTATTGTCAGGCTATTACACATTTATTTACATGCAAACTATATGAGACTCTTCCTGCCATATTCTTTGGTGTATGCAGTACTTGTCTTAAACAATACAGGATTTATACAATCAGTTTACTAATACTTTTAGATTTATTTCCTATGACAGTAAATGCATGAGTATTACTGACCTGCCTCACATTGCAACCTCTCCAGGCAACTTCCATGGGACTCCTGGTTCACAGCCCACTCAATTGCAGCTGTGGAGGACATAAGAAGAATATTTAGCCATACCTATCCATGATATATATGATCTGGCAATTATTACACACATAGTGGGTGATACTTACAGACAGCTAGGACATCCCCTGCCGTTCTAGCCTCTTAGATCCACTGCTCCAAGAGGTCCGCCTTATGTCGCTTCAGGTTGGCATAGTCATGCCTGACCTGCTATCAAGTTCGGGGTATGCCAGTGGTACTGGTGACATCATGGGCGAGATGGTCCCAGGCTTCCGCCTTATATTAGGAACCCTGGTACTGGCACTGCAGCAGTCTCTGCTCATGGTCTTTTACAAGGGGTCCTGCCATGACTCTGGACTCCTGAATGCACCAGTACTGCACCTGAAAGCACACTCCCTCTCCCCTTCCTGACATGGTGCCTGCAAGGAGAAGCTACAACCAGTTATGAGATGTATTCCCACCTGTTGGGTTTAAGTAGGGCCGATTTCCTGCACTTTTCTGTGATTGGCCAGTTTTGAAAAGACTAAGCTATGGGCAAACCTGCTTACCTACGGTTGGCATTGTTTAAAGGTGTATACCACTGGGCATAATGGGTTAGCTGGCCTACACATTGCTTACACCTCCTAAGCTGGCCTGTGTAATGCTTAGCATTGCTTACATTAGACTTTGCATTATATTTTCTTTTTGGCATTGATTTCTTATTCATTGCATCTTATATATCTGCCTGGTATCCATGATTGATGTGTACATACACTCTATGGGGTCCTTGTGTTTTACTGGGGACTTCAGCACTCTATTACAATTGCACCACACTTCTGGGCTTAGTGCTGTAGTCCAGTTCACATATTTAAATAATGTAGTGGGTTATGGAACATATAACAGTATACTGATTTCTTTCACAGGTTCTGTTTGATTTTGAGGACTTGTTTGGTGATACCTCATTCTTCTGTACTGCTGTGATGGCTTGGTGGTTAACTACTGTGACTATAGGGTCCTGGGTTCAAGACCGGCAAGACTGTTTATTTTGTTGCTGGGCAGAAAAAAGACCATTGGATACAGAGTGATTAGGGCATTTTTGAGCAGTTGTAAGCAGGTTTGGTGGGTTTGCACAAGGGTAAGCAATAATAACCTCCAGTTACATATGCTTATACATAGTTAGTTTTAAAACTGCTTAACCTGTATTCGCATTGCTTACCCTCGCACAAACGGGCTTAAACTCACTTACTAGTGCTTAAATATGCTTACTACTGCTTATTGGTTCTTAAACTTGCTTACTAGTGCTTTATTCATTATGACACTGACACCTCACCTGTGCATTTAATGCAGTACTCCAGTTCACAAATATATACTATTTAGTGGGTTATGCAACAAAAATATTGGTCATGACGTGCTTTGCCATGGAAAATGGAATGTGCTGCAGTGGGACTCGAACCAGTAATGACTGCTCGTAAGGTGAATGCTCTGCCAACTACACTATTGCTATGCTCCTTCAGTTGCATATGTCTTCCTTGTTATCCTATTCAGCCATTTAAGCCGCATTAACCGTAGCTAAGCGATGGGCACACCCGCGCACCTACAGTTAGCTTTAATTGGATTTTAAAATAAAAAAGAAAAAGGGTTTGTTCATTTAATTGTATTTGCTATTGCTGTTGTATGCATGGGGGAATTTTGCTGGGGATATGCGGACACCTATGAGCGGTTTCGCTCATTTCTTAGGCCTTTCTGCTGTTCTCCATTGCGGGGCATGTATATTCTGAGAGCTCTGCTCTCAGACATGCCCCCTGCACTCTTACACAGTCCATGTAAGATTAGGAGCTCAGGCAGCGTGCCTCATTAATATGCATGGCGCGCTAAAATCCTGCTCTTAAACGGCCACTTCCATGCAGGACTAAGCTAGTCCTGCATGGAAGATTAGTAAATTCGGGGGAAGAAAAGGAGAAGAGTGTGTGTTTTGGGATAGGATTGGGTGTTTGGAGGTACTTTATCTGTCAGCTTCGACATAGTGGAAATTACTTCTAAACATGGGAGATGTGACTAGTGGGAGATGCTTCAGGAGCTGCAGGTAGCGCTAGGGAGGGAATCCAATCAATGAGTCAATGGGGCGTGCTTTCAATAAGTTGATATGGGCATCAACTTCCCTGTCCAGTAGATCCCCCAGAAACTAATTTCCTGAGAGATGGTAACTTCACCACCTCCACTGTCAATGCTGATAGCCAGTACCACTGCACCATCCTCCAGGGCA
The DNA here is from genome assembly GCF_019279795.1 of Protopterus annectens. NCBI lineage: Eukaryota > Metazoa > Chordata > Ceratodontiformes > Protopteridae > Protopterus > Protopterus annectens. The sequence continues at coordinate 1,889,544,050 of NC_056739.1, read as the reverse complement.
AAGTTTCCTGAGTTAAGTTGTACAAAGTGTAGGAGGTGTGGAGGGAACTCTAGCAGGCTGGACTCAAATTTACTGGGTGCCTCAGGTAGTGCTGGCAGTGCAGCTGCTATTGCAGATGGCACGCCATTCCAGAGTGCTCAAGTCGAAGTCTCTGTGCTGCTGCATATAAAAGTAGATAAACATCAAACATTTAAAAATAAAGGATAGTACAAAGATGGTGGGGGAAGAGACATACAAAAATTATGAACTTATTTTAACATTTTAACTATTTTATTTACAATTGTATGTTCTGACAGTTAAAATTAGCCAATGAAAACAGCAATTATTTTATTTTTGTGGTGGTGGGAATTGAACCTACAGCCATTGTAACAATTTCAGAGTATATAGACATAAAACAACTATCCACTTCTCCAGCTATACAGAGGGTGACATGCAGAATCAACTTTCTAACACTGCACAGTCATAATAATTCCAGTATGGAATTCATACCTATCAACCAATTAGTCAGGAAATCTAGACAAAGCCATAAATAAAAGTGGGACAAAGACCCAAAAATAGTGATGATTTTTAAATATTACTCTTACAAACTTAGAAAGTTGATAGAATAAGAGGTTTTGCATTATCATGAATTTTCTGAAGGATATGAAGTCTAAAACTCAGGTGTCTGTCATTATTTTTTGAACATTAATCTTTAATGATTTACCACTAATTCTTCAGAGAACCACAATTGTATGCAAAATGAACCAAAAATATGAGGTCAAAATCTGGAAATTCTGCAAAAATCAGTACAGTTGAGAGGTATGATGGAATGCCAGTAATGGCAGATGTTTTATTGCTGTATAAATGTAATTTACCAGTATCTTAACTGCTACCTGCCTCTATTCATGCATACACATCTTTCACAACATAAGCTATACTTCAACTATATTTACCCTGGGGATATCTTAGGTGCTCTAATCTGTCCTTATACATCTACTGATTCCTTTCTGTCTCCTAAACCTTGTCACTACAATATACATGACATGCTACACCTAAAGAAATCCCAATCCCGGGATAGATTCCTGTCCCAGAGACTTCCCATACCCTGGAACAAGCTACCCATCTATGTCAAGCAAAGTTCCTCATTAGCACTCTTCAAGAAAAATCTTGATGAGTGGATGGGAAATAGGAAATACATCCCAGGGATCACTTATGTGACTCTGTTTGACAGGAGCACAGGAAAATAACTTTCTTGGGTGGCGTAAGCTAGGGAAACTTGTTGGCTAGACTTACGTAGGCCCTTGGGCTGACAGCCTAGTACCTACCTATGCACCTGTGAACATATGGTGCTGTGCATTGGCAGTGTGTATGGATAGGTGATTTCTGTTATATTTACAGTACATAGGTGGTGCTTGTACCTTAACCTCAAACTTGCATCAGTCAAGAAGATCAGGCTTACACAGCTTCAGGTCATTATAATGGCGAAGGCACTGTTCACCCATGCATGGATGTGGAGTAGCACAGATAACCGCAGTGGCCAAACGTTTCCAGGCATCAGCCTTGCACTGAGATGCAGTATACTCCTCCTGCAGGAATCTACAACTGTATTGCTTAATGGGGATGTCCTGAAAAACAGAAAATATTGGATCCATCCCCATACCACCTTTGTGCTTTAAAGGGAAGACTACTTTCACCTTTGCCAGCCATAGTATTTATCCTTCAAACATATAAAGAAAAACAGCAGTTCAAGGCAGAGGACATGTTTCCCATCCTTCATGCAACATCAGGCATGAAGGAGAATGGCATTTGTGTGACAGATGCCAAAAGATTAAAATATAGATACTGTATTGTTGTTGATCCAGTGGCATTTAAGGTGTAAAACATGGCCCTCCTCCTTCCCCTTGTTTGCTGCTGAGAATAAATGCAGTGACTTCAGGTTAGGATGATTAATTACGAGATGAGAATTGTATTTAATCTAGCCTAATTTGTTTCTAGAGTATGTGCAGAGCTTACCACATGTGCTCAGGCATGTGCACGGCCTTGTGTACAACTCTACATGATGTTTATCACATTTTCTCATTGTACAAAGGTAGGTATTCAGTGACACTAATTAAATTAGCATTAAATATTCATAACATAATCATTGTGGCCAAAAGTGGGAATCTGAACATAAAAAGTGCAGCAAAATCCCCATGTTATTATCACACTATGGAATAAAACAATTCCTGCAAACAAGAATTTTGCTGCATAGCAAGTGTCATTTATGGTATTTTTATGCTTCAAAATACTTATTGTTACAAGAACTGCCTCTTTAAGTGCTGTGAACTGTAAGGCCTAGAAATGCTGCTGTATTTTTCATGCATATGCTGATGTAGTAGTCATTGCTCTCTGAATGGGTTCATTTGGCTCATGTGATTTTAAGATAAATATTTTTGTAAATGTTTTGACTACTGTGCATGTGCTTGTTAAGTTACCTGCTAGCTATTCAAATACTTTGTTTTTGAATGTAGGAAGACTAGTGTCAGGCGCACATAAAATTGTAGCAAATAGACTATAACTATGTTAGTAGTCTGAAGATCCATATTACCACACCATAGTTAAATTTGCTGCTAACCACCTACACCATGCCTATCACTGTCCAGCTCTCAAGGCACTTAACTGGTAAGAGTTACTCAATTTTTAGCATACAGCCAACTAACATTCCTACATAATCTTATCTACATACCTAAATACTGCCAGTTACTAACTACTATAATGCAACTATATACAACACTGAGATCATTACATTCCACAAATAAACTCCCACTAGCCACCTCTAAATTTAAGATACAGCTCCTGAGATGCACTTTTCTCTAATTTCACTGCCAAAGTTTGGAATTCTACTCCACTTTCAAACCACAGAGCTTTCAAGTCCTTCATGGAATCTTACCTGGACAAATATTAGATCTATGAAAAACACAATTCCAGCACTGCACCAGCAATTCTTTACTTAAAAAGCAATTTGGTACCTCAGCAATTCACCTTCATGGATCACAATTGCTTCAAGTTTAAAGCAAATATATATACACGCACAAAAATCAATTCACAGCTGTTACCAATTAATTCATGCTACCTATAGTACTAAATATATGAAGTATCACTGTCACCCTTTATTATTACTGGATACTCCTATATATTATATTATTTTAGGTAAAATGATCAACATTGTCCTTTACATATACTGTCTCTTGTAAAATAATCATTCTTATCACATATGTATACTCCCTCATGATGTTTACCTGTATTTAAATGTGGACCTTTTCTCCCTGGGCCTCCACTGACCTAGTCAAACTTTCCTGGTTAATAAATGCAATAAATAAATAAATAAGTGTAGTGCCACAGATTTTCTTTCATTTTCCTTGCCAACAGACTTATGTCAGAGTCACCATGAGACAATGGCACATCATCAATTTGCAGGCCTAGGTTCACAGAGCCTGAGAATGAGAGGTTACAAGATGTCCTTCATCTCTATGGTAGGCATCTTTTAGCATTGCGTGCTGTAGACTTACCCCTTCCTTCCATAAACTTGTGTGCCTGGAATTTGTGAAATTTTAATACTGTGGATGGCATGAGATATAATTATGCAGTCTACTAATGTTTTAATGGATTCCCAGGGAAAGAAAACTAAAAAACAGTTTTCATATACTAAATAGTAAATGGAAAATAACTACCAGGCAGTTTAAATCTGTATGATAAATAAAATGGCTGGTGAAATATAAAAAATGAAATGCATACAGTAGCTAATCTAGTACATCAAGCTCTAAAACACATGGATAGCTTCATACATAAAACAGGAGAAAATACTTCCTGAACACTGAAAAACATCATTGAGATATCAGTTATTCATGTAAAAATAACCTATTATACATAAAACATAATCCTGCTGAACACAAAAACAGTGATAAAAATCAAGGCATATAGGTGGCTTTAGACATCAAAATCTGGGAAACCCATCATCAGAAAAGACAGACCTGGGGATTCAATAAACTCCATGTAGGCTTTGCACTAAGCCTACATGGAGTTTATGTGCTTGCTCAGTGACCAGCAGAGCTAATTGCATATGCATGCTGCACACTGTGTTTAAACATAAACAAGCATGTAAAGCAACATAAACACCTGCAGACATGTGCACCTGTTTACCTACAGACAGCCTAGGTCTGCAGGATTTCACAGAAAGCCACAATGACTACCAGGGTTATTAATGCAGCAATATGTATAGCTCCAACAAATTACATGAAGATGTATATAGTAGAGTATTGTGAAAACCTGTTGCAGGCATACCGAATAAAAGCTTTGTGCAAATGATCAGTAAGGGTACACAGACTTCATTATAAATAAATAGTCAGGGGAGTGTTTGTATTGAAAAGGGACACATAGATGAATTGTAGGAATGAACACAGGGGAAGACAACAGGTGAAACATGGTAATTTACAGCAAATGAGGGCATGTCAATGAAGACAGTAGTAGCATAAACACTAATTACATATCAACATGATACAGTATGGACTGCACAGTAATAGATTGTATATTATGTGACTGTCACACAAGGTGACAAATTAATGGAGACAATTCTTTGTGATATAAGCATTCTGACCTGAATAGTTGACAGAGCATATATAAGGGATGGTATGTACAATAGGGGTTAGGTGCATATTGTGAAGCTGTGCAAAATGAATTGCCTGAATATGAATGTAAAGTCAGCACAGATCTCAACCAAGCGGGACACATAGAACCAGGCTCATGGACAACAGTAGACAGAAGCATGCACATTAATGGACAATATCAGAATAACACCACCAAATAACATATATGATAGAGAGTGATCATAGATAGTTCTGCAAGAACACACCTGTACAGCTATTATGATTTGTCAGCAATCTCTGAGAGAAATCAAGGACACCTTCCTCCAAATTTAACATCTGTCGAAGGTGTTAGGAAGGACACTGTTACACCTGCATTTGAAATTATGAACAATCCTGGCTAGTTGACAGGTGTGCATGTCATATATATGCCACAATCTACACTTTTACAAATGTAACTCATGCCATCAATGTTGTCTATCAGCTATGTATTTACTGTGCACATCACAGGAACATATATCACACAAGCATGTTGTATAACACTTTGAAGGGGTTTCTGCACCATCATACCCAGATGTTTATGCACCAAAAAGAATGCTTAGGTATGGTTGATACGATGTGTAGGAGCTCACTGTGGCAAAAGTGGTACACTTGAGTAACTCGTCCCTGGAAGATGTGTTTGGATGTACATGCAAAAGGGTACATTGTACTCCATTATTGGTGTGATGAGGGCTGAGAGCAATGGAACTATAATGCTCTTTGATGTGGATGTCCCGCACATACTCAGGAATTGTGCTTCATACAAGGCATACAAGGGAGTAGTCACCACTGTGGGCACATGCTGGTGGACGTTCTGCATAACTTCTACCTGAGTACACAGGTCAGATGTGACTTGGTCTGCTCATAGGGATGTACTGTCTATATTGTAATTATCTTGCACATTCACTTTCATAAAGGAACTAATCCCCCATGATTTTTCTTCATCTACCATGTCTCCATAGCTGTGACAACAATCCTTTGTGTATGTTGATACCGTCTGTATTATACCAATACCACACTTGGATTCAATGATGTCCACAATTTGCAATCCTGCACAAAGCTAGTTTGAGAAAGGATGTGTAAGTTGGTTTTGATGTCTGAGAGTTAAATAATGAACAGGAAAAGGCATAGCACAGAGCACTGGGTATGGACCTGGTCACTGGACTTTAGATAGAGGTGACTTAACACACTACAACATATTCATCTGTCATGTATGTGATTTAGTTGTCTACCCACTTGGTGATGTAGATGTTTATGGCCACTTGACACAGTCTCTGTGTAATACCTGACTGTGGATTTGTATCAAATGCCTTGGCCAGGTCAAGTTACATTGGATGAAAGTGCTGTCATAATGCATGCCCCTGGTAACCTTCTTGAAGACAGCAAACAGATGTAACAGACATAATGCAGCCTTAAGCACTCAAATGTGAGCTTGGTACACATTTTGCATATTACCTGTGTCCTTTTAGAAAAGGTCTATGATGACTCCTTGGCCTACCTCACAGATGAGGAGAGTCAGGATCGGTCTATAACTCTATGTATCAGGTGATGGTCTCCTCCAGTCAGAAGGATGCATGTTGCTGTATACTCTTCTATAGGAACATAGGGTGTCTGGAGGCTATGTTGAAATACGTATCACACTGTGTCTGGTAAGTCAGGTCTTAAGTCATGTTATAGGCAACCTGTGATGTTGTTATGGCCCATTGATTCTGTGTTATTAACCACAGAGAGTACACAGATAAGCTGCCCTCCTGAGAATAAAAAATGAGTAATGTTTGGATGTATAGTTTGTCTGCTGGCCAGTGGTGACAAGGGGGTGACATGTGAGACAAACTGTCAACTAACGTGTTGCCTATTACCTCTAGTTGGGTATGACTGGTGGCATCCAGACACAGATCTGTGCTTAGTTGTGCATTGCACTTAACATTTCATATATATTGGAATAAATGCTTTGTGAAAAGACATCCAAATACAACCTTGGTCATTCATCACATTCCACACACTGTTACGAAGCACACAGTCATACAACTGTACCAGTGTCATGCACTTACATCACTTGCCCAACATATACCTACTGTATATGTGTTTGATGGGCAAGCTGCGTTTGAGTGGCCTGATGTCATATCAGGACCCATTACAGATCAGCTGTTTGTGGCTCATGCAAAACATTTCCTTACACAAATGCTAACAGTCACACTATGGTGCTGCTGACCACCTCAATAATCCTTGGGTATAAAACACAACTGCACATACAATGAATTCCACAAGGTTGCAATTGCATCAAAACATGTGATACATTGGTTGGGCATATCACAGCGTAATGACATGTGTACGAGAAAAGACTTATGTGGCCATGTAATCAATATGAATTAATATTAATGTCTGTCACAAAACATTTAATGATGGTATGTAGACAGATGCACACTTGTGCCACATTGCAAGTGTCACTGCGATGGCAGAATGTGAACTGTGTAGAAGGTTGATCTGCTCCACTACAACATATGTCCTAGTACACTACAAATGTACATATAGGTGTATCATACCATGGCAACAGTTCTCAAAAGGCATATTACTACAGCTGTAATATAAGGAGCATGTACTGTAATGGAAGCAATGGCAATCAATATATTATCTCACAGGTTTACTATCAAAATTGCGAACGGCACTACGTCGACTGTCATATACTCGAACATGGAAGGTCGTAATCGGTAATGTCGAAGACAAAATAATCAATCTAGGAATGGTTTAACATGGGTCGAGGTAGGTGTTCAGTATTATTCCAAACTACAAACATCTCCCCTACCTCGACCCATGTTAAAACCATTCCTAGATTGATTATTTTGTCTTCGACATTGCCGATTACGACCTTCCATGTTCGAGTATATGACAGTCGACATAGTGCCATTCACAATTTTGATAGTAAACCATCTCACATCATAGATTGTAGGACCCTCTTGTAACCATACTGTACATCCACACCTCAATATAGCACATGTGGTAAGATCCGACCATAAAGTGGTCACTTTTGAAGTCAGCATCTCCCCTGACCCCCTTCTAACTAGGGTCAAACAAAAAAAAAACTTCTCCAAAGCTGATTACGACCTCCTGAGGGATGGTATAAACAACTTCACAGCCCCCTTCCCCTCTGTTGGAACTGGCATCAATGTCAAAATTTCACCAAAGTACTATACAAGCACTTATATAGATGCATGGAATCAGGAATACCTGACAGGACAAAATCATCCTCCGCAAGGAAGAGTAAACCTGTCTGGTGGACATCTGCAATAAATAAATAAACTATATAACAAAAGGAAAAAAATGCTGTTCAGGACCAAGAAGGAGCAGGTGCCAAATTGGAAGAAATCTCTCCTTAGCCTGAACAAGCAAATAAGAGCGCTAGTGAAATCCTTTAAACCCAAAGTCAAGTCCAAATTGGCCACATCTTCTAGAGACAATCATACGCTCTTCTTCAGATATGTTCGGAATCTCAAAGGAAGAACTCTGATCTGTTCAGAACTGGTGGTCAAGGACACCACATACACAAACGCTGTCGATAGAGTCAACCTACTTGCTGACAGATTCAGTGAAAAGTTCACCTCTGTCCCCAGTAGTAAATCAGGACATCCACAGTATCTGCCTCCCTCCCCTTATCTCTAGGGAACAGGTCATCATTGCCCTTTCAAAGGCAAAAAAATACAGCCTCCATGGGACCCGATAACATCCCAGGCTGCATCCTAAATGAAGTCAGGCATGAACTTGCAGCACCATTAGGCACTCTATTCAACCAAAGCCTGAGTACTGGCTTTGTCCCAGCCAAGTGGAGGACAGCTACTGTCATCCCTTTGCACAAAGGTGGAGCATCCACCAATCTGGGAAATTATAGACCCATCAGCCCAACTAACCTGATCTGCAAGGCCATGGAATGGATTACCATGGACCTCATTAACAGGGACATTGGCAACCTCCAAACACTCAACCCCACACAGTTTGGCTTTGTGAAGGGGAGGTCATGTCTGTTAAATCTGGTTGACTTTTTTGGGACAGTCACCAAAGCCATGGATGAAGGGAAGATGGTGCACACACCCTACATTGACCTGGCCAAGGCCTTTGACACTATTCCCCACTCGGGAATAGTAGACAAACTCTCTCAACTAGGTATCAATCCATATGTTATCAGATGGGTAGAAAACTGGCTCACTGATAGAACTCACCTAATCAAAATAGGGGAAGCCACCTCATGCAGTAGACCCATAATGAGCAGCGTACCCCAGGGATTGGTCTTGGGGCCTCTGTTATTCAGGATATACTTCTCTGAGGTGCAGGCCAAAACCAGTGGGCTATGGCTGAACAAGTCTGCAAATGACTGCAAGCTGGGCATGGTCATCAATTCTCCAAGTGATGTGGACATCCTCCAAAGGGTCTCACCCAAACAAATGACTGGTGCAAGAAACATGACCTCAAGCTGAATGCCAAAAAATGCATGATCAACCCCTTTGGGGAGAGTAATTTCCCCACATATTATAACATTAATAACAACATCCTAAGCACACAATCAGTCATGAGGGATTTGGGCACCCAGGTTGATAGGAACCTGACTTTTGGCCACCATGTTGCTTTCAATGTACAGAAAGCTTTCTATATGGTGCACCTCATAAGTAAGGGTATCTCATCCAGGGACAAGGAGGTTATAACATCCCTGTATTCTTCCCTAATTAGGCCAGTTATTGAGTACAGTGCCCCCTTTGGCATGTGCCTCACAAAACACATGCAGCAGCTGGGGAGAACACAGAGGTTCCTCACCAGAATAATCCAGGGTCTCAAACATCTACCCTACACAGATAGGCTAAAAGTCCTGTCCCTCTACTCAGTTTCATACAGACTCCTCAGATGTGATCTCTGTCTGGTATACAAAGCCATCTCAGACCCTGCTTTGATGGGACTACTGCATATCCTCAAGTCAAGCTCCACTCGAATATCCCACATGCTTGACCTCAACCTGGTTTGTGACATCAATAGGACTTGTTAGTGGAACAGATTGTTGTCCCAGAGATTCCCCCATATGTGGAATAGACTTACTCTCCACATCAAGCAAATTACCTCATTGTCCCTTTTCAAGTAAAACCTGGATAACTGGATGGGAAACAGAAAATACACCCCTGAAATTTCACCCATGTCCCTGCTGGACAGGGGCTTTGGGTGCTGACTTGTCTAAACATGGGCTAAACTCTTGGCTAGGCAAATAAGGGCCTCAGTGTCAATAGCCTAGTAACTTCCTATGATCCTATAACCCCATGATCCTATGTTAAAAACATCCACATTGACATGTCAACTGTTCATAGGATCATAGGACATTATTAGACTAATGGCCAACATCACTTGACATCCTAGCAATTATTATACCATGAAAAAAATCTATATGACAGAAGATAGTAGGACTGCTGTGCATATTGTATACTTGTTGGATTGCATTACATCCTACCGCTGTCCATATGGGGCATGTGCACCAACCACACCATGATAGAATTAGCAATCACATATGTGGTAGTCTGGAGATGGCTTGCAGAGGCTCATGTAAGGACTCTGCTTTATGATGTATGTATGCATATTTGACATGAGGACATCCTCCACTCCTCTGCAGGAAAGATGATATGTGGCCAAAAGAAAAAAAAACATGGTTGGGGCATTTTTCTATGTGAAAGGTTCCCCGAGTGGTAGTGAAATGAAGAGCAATTCCAAAGACCATATGATGACCATAATTTAGCACAAAACACACAGACACATACAGCAGTAGACTGGGCCTGATTTGAACTGTATATCTGTTTATGTATAGAAGATGATTGTCATGTAATGTCACAGTAGCAGCACCACATATGTATGAGTATAATACTGTCACATTGCACTTTATGGAGTATGATAGCATTATTGTATGCAGAGGAGAACATGTTGTGAGGAGTGTAGGACATGGAAGGGGTGTCACATCCCTGAGTAAAATTGCCTCAAAAGTGATAGGTGTATATATAGACACACAAGTTGGATGTTATCAGATTAGAACTCCAATATGTGTAGGTAAAGTAGCTTGTAAACACAGTAATTAATATTACTGCCATATTACAGGTTTGACTTGAACACTGTCAGAGTGCATGCTATTCAGGATGACATCATCATTTTATGATGCAAAGAGATGTATGGGGTAGGCTTTGACATAGTTGTGTACTCAGATATTGTTTTAAAAGTTTAATTACAGTGGTTGTTGATAGCAGTGAGAATATACCCCCTACCTATGTATTTACAAAGCACAATACTTAATGCAACCACCACTGCTCAAGTCTGGCTTTCAGAGTGTTGGACTACACATTATAAGTGATGATATCAGCAGTGTTTGGTTAGGAGAAGATGGTAATAGCCATGTCCCACATGCAGGTGTAAAATGGTCTCATGAACTAACTGAAAACACACACACACACACACACACACACACACACACACACACACACACACACACACACACACACACACACACACACACACACACACACTCCAGTTGACTACATTGTGAACAGAACTCATACCTCATTACACTGACTAAAATACTCAGTATTTAATGCAAACACCATAGCACAAATCTGATTTGGAGAGTGTCAGACAACAATTTATAAGTAATGACATCACCGATGTGTAGTGAGACGAGGATGGTAATAGCAGTGTCCTACATAAAAATGGTCTCTTGAATGTTAACTGATTAAACAGACACACACACGCACACATGCACACGTGCACACACATGCACACACACCAAAATTGACTGCATCGAGAACAGAACCATTACCTAACAAGTACACCAGCTAAAGACCTCAGTATTCAATGCAAAGTACACTGACTAGAGAACAGGGTATTTAATACAAGCAACACAGCAAAAGTCTGACTTGTAGAGTGCCAGACAACATTTTATAATTGACATCAGCAGTGTCTGGTGAGAAGAGGATAGTTAAAGCAGTGTCCCATGTGCAGGTGTAAATGGTCTCTTATGTCCATCAACTGAACCAACAGACACACACCAGTGGACTGCAGTGAGATTAGAGCCCCTACCTAACTAGGCACACCAACTAGAGAACTCAATATTTAATGCAAACACCACAGCACAACTCTGACTTTCATACTGCTACAGGACAATTTATAGTGGATGACATCATCATCATTGGATGTTTAAAAGAAGATGCTGTGAGGCATGAATTAATTGGATGTGTAGTTATTTACAACTGTTGGTACTCCATGGGATAGTACTAATGATTGAAGGATGCATACTTATGCTCTTCTGATGGGAAAAGCAAACATAAGTTGACTGCAGTGAGATTAGAACCCCTATCTAACCAGGTACATCAGCTAGCGAACTCAGTACTCAATGCAAGCACCACAGCAGAAGTCTGACTTTTACAATGCTGCAGGACAATTGAGAGTAGATGACATCATCATTGAATGCTTTGAGAAGATTTTGAGAGGCCTGAATGAAATGGACACTTAGTCATGTACAACTGTCAAAATATTTGTATTCCATGGGATTGTAGGACACACAGTTGCACTCTTCTGAGCAGAAACAGATGCCCACACACAAGTTGACCACAGTGGGATTAGAACACCTACCCAAGTCCACCAGCTACAGAAGTCAGTACTTATTGCAAGCACCACAGTGCAAGTCTGACTTTTATACTGCTGCCAGGCAATTTATAGTGGACGGCATCATTGTTGAATGCTTGAGAGAACATGTTGGGAAGCCTGTATGAAATGGATGAGTAACCATGTATAGATGTCAAGACATTAAAGTTCTGCATGTTAACAGATATATGCGAGTACAAAGTGCAATATATGCTGTTGTGTTTCCACTGTGAAGGTATACTTTAATGCAACAGCTTTACAAACTATGTGCAAACAGGTGTCCACATTACTACAAGCAAAAAAAGTCCAAAACATACACTGTGAAACAGTAGGAAACCCTTTCAGTCAGCCAAACTCTTCAGTCCAAGCTGTTTTTATTCTTCCAACTTACACTGTGAAGCAGTAGGAAACACTGCCAATCAGCCAAACTCTTCAGTCCAAGCTGTTTTTATTCTTCCAACATACAAAGACACTTATGATTGCTTAATGTAATCTGTACAATGTGCATATAGTTCCCATATGCTTGGTCAAATTATGCAGATTAAGTTAACAGAAGGGCATTTAGGCAACAATTTGACTATAAGTTTGGTAGCTGTGGTATCTGAATCTGCAATGTCTGACTACTGTATTAGAATTGATTCCTACAGCTGGCTTGTGCTAAAGACTGAAGCATGCATGCTTGATCTTACAGTTAGGATATACATGCTTAATTTACTAGTACTTTAGATAAAAAAGTAGTCATATTGCACTGCATGCATACACCTTGGTTCCCACAGTCTTTCAAAATGCTCAGTATGGGCCTCCCTATATGCCATTATATCCTGGTTTACTGTGGAATAAAAAAGAAAAGAACAAGAGAAGAGTATTATGAATACAAGTCTTGCCTATATGCAGCTGTCTATCTAGTTTAAATTCTCTTCTACTGTATACTTACTCAACTGTGGGATGTCAGTGATCCTAAACCCAGCTAGGCACTGGTTGAGTGTATCCTGCTTGCACCAGTGGAGGTCATTAAAATGTTGCCTGCACTGTTTTCCAATGTGCGGAGTGTCAGTTGCACTGGAGACAACCTTGGCCAGACTATTCCATGCCTCAGACTTGTTCTGGGAGATGGTATAGTCCACCTGTAAGAGCCTTCATCTGTGGTGCTTTACAAGGAGTCAAATAAAGATTCCTCAGTCCTTGGCATCCCATGTTTGAGCCCTAAATTGGGCACCTTCCCTTCTACTTCCATACATGTCTGTGCAGGGAAAACAGCAATAGTTAACACTGCTTTCCCGCCAATGCATGTTATCAAATTTACTACTAGGATGCAAACCAGAACAAGCATGCCAACTGAGTTTGGGTGACATTATGGGGAGAACAACAGTGCCAAACAGAGATGAAAGCAGTTTATGAACTAAGAAGGGTGATCTGACAATTGGCATTAGATTTTGGTTTGGATGCTGCTATATGTGTTACTTGATTTAACTTTGCAGATGTACTGGGGCATAAATCTTATGACCTGTCACATTTTTGTTGTGACTTTATACACTGACAAAATTAATTTGTACAATGTGGGATTCAGACCTATGCATTAGACACAAAACATATTCTTCCACATAGGTCATTTTTCATCCTTGCCACAGAAGAAACATTTGGTGAACATGCTCATTAATTATATATATATATATATATATATATATATATATATATATATATATATATATATATATATATATATATATATTAATATACATGACAGAGTGAGGGGTTAACTGCATATGTGTGTGACCTGACAAGGTCCTAGTTTATAAATTCATATGAGTATCATTGAGGTATGAATGCCATCCAAGGCCAGATAATATCATTATAATTATGAAATCATAATATTCGATATACCCTCTGTCACACATGTAATTGCTATACATACTTATTTTTATTTATAGTCATGTTAAATATTTTGTATTTGTTTGTTTAGTTGAGTGAACAAGCATTAATAAAATTGGGAGTGTGCTAGATTACAACCCAAGCTCATCTATACTGCAATCCTACACTTATACCTACTACTGCCACAGGAACAAATATGGAGCAGTTGTATAATTTTGTATGCATTACTAAGGATGTGTGCTGACCACATCACAATGCTCCTTAGTGTGTTTGCTTGATGTCAAGAAAAAAATACAACAATGTATCCATTTTGAAATTGAGTACTGTCTGCTTCCTGTCTACAGGTGTTCTGTCTGCTTCATATGTGGGCCATTAGGCCAGTTTTGAGTGAAGTTTAGCGATGCATAAATCTGACAGGCAAATTTCACCTTGTTTTATCCTTATGATCAGGGTTTTTTATGTTTCATCCTTAAAAGGACAGATGTGGGACTTGAACCATCATCAACAGATAGTATATACTGTGTGTTTCATCATGTTTAGCAGTTGTGCTACACATAGGCATGAGTCACAGGTGTAGTTTATGTAGTCTTTATCAAATAAATACATTGCATGACATCTATTTACTTATCTGTTTCACCATGTTTGCACTAAGCCACCTAATAATATTAAAAAAATAAATACAAACATAAACAACATTACAAAAGAATTGTTAGTACACATTAAAAATTTTTACATAGGTCTGGATTCAAGATGTCACATCAGTGAACCTACAAAACACAGTACGCGTGTCTTATCCCTCTTTTCCACAGACATGTTTTTGCAGTAAGAATGCAAATCATTGTGCATACAAGCAAGTCCCATTTCATCCATAGTATTAACAAGACATATGACACTTATACACTCTCAATTGTTTGTACATGTGTTAATTACAGATTTACTGCAATATCTGATCACACAACAATTTATGACTATTATTTGCAGTGATGCAGCTTGTCTTCACTTTGAATGTTCATTCTTCCCTTATCTAACCAGTAATCTGAGACATGCAGTCTGTAAGGCATTTTGTATCATTGTCGTTAAAATGTATGAGAATATTAAATGGCAATAATACACAGTTTTCAACAAAGGCAGGGGAGTTTGGATATTACTGAACAGAAAATGAGAAAGGTGTGCTACTTACTTACATTAAAAACCTTGATACAATTACTTCTACATTTTGTAAGTGTAACCTGGGTGACACACCCACTGCAGGTAAGGGCTTGTGAGTTGCTGTTGCTTTTTCCTTCTCTCTAAGAGTAATCCTTCACAGTTGCAATCCATTAGCAACTAACACTGAGAGAGTACATACATTATGTTTACATCTGATACACACAGCAAATACTTTGGGATTCAGCAATTCTAATGAGTTTGCACCTCATTTGCTTCTTCACCATTCTCGCAGGCCTGAATCTATAAAAAGGTAACTGCATAGCTAGGTAACCTGAAGGTGAGGAGAGTTGTGTGTGTGGATAACACAGAAGAAGATTGCTACTATTTGGATGTATTTGCACAGAAGACTACTGATCTTGATAATGTATGATTGAATTTTTCAATTACATACTAGATTTGCTATGACAAATATATTTATATATGCATTAGCAAATGTGACATTTGTCTGTATGCACTTCTTAGATGATTACTAATGGCATAGGCATTTTTGTCAGGACATTTTACTTTCTCAGATGCACCATTACAGCTGTTTCCACTACACTTGTCTATGTTATTTCATTGAAATTTAAAATTCCTATATTGTCAATGACACAGTAGTGTTAGCCTTCTAGGATGACCCATAGACATCTCTAGGGGAGTACTGGGTCAAGGTAAAGGTGACTGGCAGTTGCATAAAAATGACTCTTCTGTGGTTAATGTGTACACATTGTCTGAGAGTTTATTTGAAAACACATAACAATTGACTGATCTGTTATTTCTTGTTTGGAACAAACTTGTCATTCCCTTTGTTTTGGGGGTGAGGAGCCACATTCCATATGTCTGTTGCCTTAACCGATTTTTTCTTCTTTTTCTTTTTTTCTTTAGAGGCTTGTTTGTTTGTATGTGACTGTGATATGTGACAAACACATAACCTTTTATTATATTTTAATAACTAAAGTATTGTGTTTCTCCAGTGGGTAATATTGAAAAAGTAATACTATATGTTACATCTAAGCAGGACTTTTATTTGCATTATATTTGTGTGTAGTATCCTTCTTTTGTGTTTTATGTCACCCAGGACTATGGCACCCAAACTTTCCAATGCCTGCAACTCTTCATTCAGTGACTCTGGGAATGATGTCATTCTGAACCAAAAACACTGAGAACTGCCACTGAGAAATGTGCTGGAAATCCCTCAAAATGTGACTCACACTGAAAAATATATCCAAGATTATCCAAGTAGTCGAATAGCACCAAAAGTATCTAATGACACACTTTGTTATTAAACATAACAGTTAAGCACTTTCATCCTAATCTGTTCAAGGACTTATTCAGAACTGAACATTAATACCCATACCACTGGTATATATATATTCTTCTTAAAGGGACATACATTACAAATTCACATTCTTCTTAAATCATGTAATTTTCCAAGCCTTTTGGTGACATGGTGCCTTTCTGCTTGAGAGAGGACATGACGATATGTCTGGCAGGATGCAGATTTGTAACTAGATAGTGAACAACATCAATGCCATTGGGGTGCACAACAGGACATGTAATCAGGTGTGTCATAAGACCGCTGATATTATGACATTGGCCTGGAGGAGAGCAGGTGACCTGTGGACAGCTGGCTATTGGAGGGCCCTGCTACAGAGCCACCACTGACACCAAATGAAGAGTTCCTGTTCACTGCCAGGGATCCAAAGAGTTCAGTGGAAAGTTCACAACTGCATGTGATTTATGTTGGTGGTGCTGTTTCAAGGATGACAAGTATGTGCCAAGAGGAGCTTCCATGTAAGCTTTCATATATCAATTTCTAAATATTTATTGTATAGTAAACTATTGAAAGCAATAGTTAAGTTGGTTTAATAACTTTTTCGGTGGGTAGACCTGTTCATAGATTAGTGCAGTTAACATACATTCTGATTTATTACACATGGACTAGGGGTGGATATGTCAGCCAAGTATCAGTTAAAATATTGCTAATGGACACATAAAGGCAAAAATTTGTTCCCCTGTTTTCTTATTATAATGATTATAATGTCCTTACATTTTTGCTTAACTTCTTCCAAGTCCATCCTCCCTAGCAAATAGGAGTCATCTGCACACAGTAAGTCAAGCAATTTTATTTCAGTACTGATGAACATTTGACAGAAATATGCATTTATCCATATGTGTCAGGTGGGTATCAGGATTGTGTGCATACTGATGTACCATCAGTGATAGTGGCACCAGTATTAGTTTGTTAACATATGTTAAATTATAGTAGTATAGGTATTATTTGCTTTCCTGTGTTTGTTGCTTATTATCACAGGTGATCTTGACAGTGTAAATGTAGGACTCTTGCCACCTGATGTTAGAGTATTGGCACACTCTGATGATGATGATGATGATGATTATGGTTGCCAAACAGAGGCACAGTCGGGGGTGCAGACACTGAGTCTGACATTCAGCCATCCCCGTGTTTCCATCAGACACAGCCAGTAGGCCTACACAAACCTATACCAGTGAGCCCTTCAATATTGGACAGTTGGAGGGTGAGACATTTGATCAGGGTAATGTGGTTACTGTGGCTTCAGTGTCTGTTGTCTCTGGCCATAGCCAAAGTGTAGGTGAGGTGCCACACAGGATGGTTGTTAGGGGTGCTTGAAGGAGGCCTGCTGCCCATCCTCCACCTGATCCTGCTGTGTCTTTCTGTGCCACTCAGTGTATGTTTAGGACTATCATGGAAACACAGACATGTTTCAATAGGGACTCTGCAAAATTTATTATGGTTGTAGATGTGGCACATTCTGAGATGTGTGACTGCCTCCAGTGTTTGCTGATTTTAATGAATCTGATGAATGACATGTTGCAACTAGCAGGGTCTGTGATGGAAAATCTGCTGGGAGGGGAATGGCATCCCTGTGGACATAAGTCAGCAACATCATCTGATGTTAACCGATGTGGCCGTACCCAATCATGCTCTTGTAGTGCCATGACGTCCACTGCTCCATCAGTGGTTGAGAGGTTTGCATCCAGCAATGACAAGCCATTTGGTCACGGTCCTTCTCATACTCATAAGGAGAGCTCATCCAGCAGATATCAGTCATATTTAGGCAGCAGCACTGCATCTGACCATGGGTAAGGACATCCCAGTGCAACTCACACATGTCCAACATACCAGGACATAGAGCTAGAACAGATATTGGCTGTGTTCTTGCAGAAATTCACACACCAACAGTTGCATGGGTCATTTGTGAGGCTTACAGCTCATTCTGTCTCTGTGGCCATTTGATACTTTATCCAAATGCCTGCTTGTTTCTTTCTTACTCAAACACACTCACTACCTTTTGTGTCAGCCTAACCCTCCTACCCTCCCTCCACACACCACCACCACCAGACTACACCCAGTACAAGTGATAACTGTGCCATATGCTTGTTTTCTATCCTTTTGGATTCAGTGATACGTATGTCTTTTTGCCTGATGCTCATGGTGCATAAGTTAATTAGTACTTAGTATATCTATGTTTGTGATGCTGTTATGCACATTTACTGCTCCCTTACAGGTTTTTCTCCTCAAATTTTTTTTATTTTTCAAATACAGTTGAATAAATTCCATAGTATTTGTATATAACATATTAAATAACTATGTACACTATTTACATCAGCCTGACATTACAACAGAGCTCAATATATTCAATTGCTTTATAAGTATAACAATCCAGTTATCAGAGTGTATCTATTCAGTTATTGTAAAGTGTGAATCAATGATAAGACTTTTTCCATGGATTGTTAATAAATGGCTTAGGATGAATCCTTAATTTTTTTTATTTTAATTTCCAACCATGCTGTGGTCTTTAATAGACTGTAGAAGTCTTCCAAAGTCAGTATTGTGTTTGTATTCCATCTTCTTGTTATACACTTCCTTGAGATTGTACGTATTGTCAATACTAGATACATATTTGACTCATTCAAATGAGGACCTTTTTACACATTTAATAATACTAGAGCTTTAGATAAGTTAAACGATTCATTAAATAAAGCTTGTAAAAAGTTTTTAATATATTTCCAAAAAGGCTTAATTTTAACACAGTCAAAAAATGTGATTCCACTCTGCATTGTGTATTTGCTCACACCTCCAACATATTCTCTTTGTGGGAGAATTAATTTTAGTAATTTTATCTTGAGTTAAGAATGCTCTGTGCAAGCATTTCCAATTAAAAAAATTCCAGTATTGTGTAAAGGATGCATGTTTTATTGATAATAAAAGATTTGATTTAATTTCTTCAGTTTGCTGTAATGAGTGTCCTTTTGTTATACAACTCCAATATGAGGATTTGGGTGTTGTTTTATAGTTTATCAGTATCTTTTAAAGTTTCAAAATACTATTTCACATGTCATAATCATTATATATGATTTCATGCAGGTATTTTGTAAGTTTAGGTACTTATTTAAATGAAGAATTACTAATTATTCTGCATAAATCTTGCGAATATATCAGAATGCTTTGCATACTTAACCAATCTTGTTGTGGAATTGTGTATGTTCTTTCTATTGTTTGCATATCCAGAACTTTTAGTTCTTTGATACATTGAAACCAATAAACAAATCCTTTCGGTTCCCAGGAATTAATAATTTCCTCTGTATATTTTATGGATAGCTCTTTGTAACTATGAATGGTGTTAAAAGATCAAACCAGATTTTTAAATCTATATTTGCATTAATAATTTTCCTAAATGACTCAATGTAATAATTAATCATACAAGTTTTAGTGGGATTTGTTATGTTATATTGCATACTAATACATAATATGTGTTATGGCAAATTGTTTTAATCTGTTATTTGAAATTATTTTTGTAAATCAAATTCATTTATTGATATTACAGTTTGCAAGACTTTCCAATTTGCATAATAATTTGGACTTATCCAATCTCAGATGGTTTTAGATATTGATGCTTTTATATATGTTTCTATATCGGGAAAGTTTAATCCTCCCTGTTTCCATGGTCTGATATGATGTATTAATGCTATTCTGTTTCTTTTGGGAAACCATAAAAACTGTATTAGGCATGAGTTTATTTCTTTGAGTATATTCCTTTCTTGTAACAGTTGTATTAACAAACCTATATATGGAATCTTGGGTAGTAAAGCCATTTTTATTAACTGCAGTATATCTTTAAATATTAATATTATTTTGTTCCACTTTTCCACAGAGATTTTAATTGTATTCATGATACTATTGTAGTTTTTTTTAGACTAATTCATTATTATCCTTGCATCACTCAAGTCCTAGATATTTTTAAGGTAGATTTTTGTTTCCCTATAATGTGATTTCCCTTCGTCTGCAATTCTTTTTTTATTTAATAATAAAAATTGTGATTTTGATTTATAGAAATGGAGTCCTGAAGTCCTGTAAAATGTGTCAATTAAAATATCTAATTCTTCTAATGTCTCTTTTGTATTGGACAATGTTAATAATATGTCATCAGCAAAGAGCATTACTTTAGAAGTGTATTGTTCATAAACATCTACTCTTTTGATTTTTGCATTGTTATGTATTGAATCTGCCAATATTTCAATATCCAAAGCAAATAGAATCGGTGACATGGGACGTCCTTGTTTAGTGACCTTTGTTATATGTATAGATTCAGGGGTGAAAAGACCTAACTTAACATACACTAAATTATTTGTGTATATATATATATATATATATATATATATATATATATATATATATATATATATATATATATATATATATATATATACTTTAGTAGATGAACAAAGGAAGGAGGAAATTCAAATAACACCAGAATTTTGAATAAATAGTCCCAATTTAGGGAATCAAAGGTTTTCTCTATATCTCAGCCAATTATGAGTGTTTCTTTATTTTTTTATTAACATAATCTATAAGAGAAATGATCCTTTTAATATTCTCATGTGTGTGTCTATGGTATATAAATCCGGTTTGACCATTATTTATTGTTTTGTATAGTGGTATTTTCATTCTGTTAGTTAATATTGTCATAAATATCTTATAGTCATTATTTAATAACTATATAGGTCTATATGAGGTGCAGAGATTTGGGGATTTGTTTTCCTTTATGATTGGTGTGATTAAGGAATATCTGCAAGAGGTTGGTATTAAAGCTTGTGACTGAACTTCTAATAGAGTTTTAAGGAAGAGGGATAGTATCTTTGGAAAAGGTTTATATATTTCCATAATTATGTCATCTATACCTGGAGCATTATTATTTTTACCCTCTTTTATTGTATGTGTAATTTCTTTGTAGGATATGTGTGCTTGCAGATCTAGTTTTATTTTTTTCTGTTTTTTTTTTTTTTATATTAGAACATTTTTCATCTAGATTTAATTGATCGATGTGTATATTTTCTTTTTGGAAATGCTCCATTAGTGCTTTCTATAGGCATCAAGAATGACATCTATATCTTAGACATTTTCCCTTTATTTTCATGGAAGATACTTTTAATATTATTAGCTTTTGATTGTATTTTGATTCTTGTGGATAAATTATGTAGATATTTGGGAGAAGTGGCCAAGGTATTCATTTTTAGTTTTTCTAAAGCTAAACTAGTTTTATGTGTTAGAATTTCATTGTATTTATTTTTTAATACTTCTACTTTCTTTTTCATCTTCAAATGATTTTGATTTTCTTCAGCTTTTACTGACAAGTTTGGATTGTAAATCTAATAATTCAGAATCCCATTCTCTGACTTTTTTATACTAAGTTAGGGTTTTACCATATATGTAAACTTTTAATGAGTACCAAGTCATTATTTTATTTATCTCTGTGGTGTAATTAATATCTAAGAAGAACTGTAGTTCAAATAATAACCAAGGTTTGAACTCTTTAATTTTAGTTATATATGCTGGAATTCTGGAGTTAAAGATTAATGGTTTGAGACCATTTTGAAGTTTTAGTATCAATGAATTGTAGTCTGAAATGGGGCAGGGAGTGATTGAAAAATTAATGATGTTAGAGTGTAAGTCATGGACAGCAAATATTTTATCTATTCTAGTTTGGTTACCAAATCTGTGATCTTGATGGGAAAACAACAAAGATTTATCTTCTTTAAATTTGAAAGTATCTACAAGATGAAATGATTCTACCCACTTGTTTAAATATTTTGATACAGCAGATGTGCGCAGCAGTCTTTTATTTGTAGTTTCAGAAATATGAAATATACAGTTAAAATCCCATCCTAATATTAAGTTGCCTTTATAATTATTGGAAATGAAATCCAAGTGTTTTTTAACAGTTCCTGATCCAATGCCTGGGAACCAGTATAGATTTGCTAGGGTCCATATTCTGTTATTATATTTATCTATTACTATTGCCATAAGGCCTTCTTAATCTTCATACTTATAAATGATTTCTGGGTTAATCACATTTGTTTTCCATAAAATTGTTACCCCTTTTGTCTTTGTCTTATAAGCGGATTTCGCCAATATCATATATTCCTTAGGATTCCATTTGTAACTGCCATTTGTTTTGAAATGAGTTTCTTGAAGGAAGACAATTTGTGCTTTGTTCAGTTGTAAATATTTCAGTAGATTTGATCTCTTGCTAGGATTGTTTAAGCCATTGGTATTTAAAGGTAATAAAGCTAAATTCATCTTAGGTTATTTAGACTATGGGCCGGATTCACGAAACCTCCGTGTAAGACTTAATATGTCTTACTCAGAGGCTGCAGTTGAACGGTATGACATCAGCATCCCATGCATATTCATGAGGGCATGCTGAATCATACCCTAGGCTAACATGGTCCATGTAGGAAAGTAGGGGTCATGTCCGAATGCTGAGTACTGTAAAGGGACACTCCCCCAGAAGAGTCAGAGGCCTGAAAGTAAACACCCATGAGCGAGTCCTTAGAAATGTCAAGGAACACAACACCACACATCCCCACAGACTAAACCCTACTGAAAATGTGTAAAATGTAAAAATAGCAGTTTCATTTTTTTTTTTATAATTTCAAAAATGTTTGCCCGCATTTGCCCTTCGCTCAGCCACAGTTAGCAGACATTGAAAAGCATATAAGATCTACATATGCAAATTAAGCCAAGTAGCAATAGCGTAGAGGTAGAGACGTTGGCCAAAGAGGAGGTAGTCATGGTTCGAGCCCCCACAACATCATTTATTTAAATAAGTATGAAACAATCCCCTGACATATATATATATATATATATATATACATATATATAAAACTATAATTTAAGTAAAATGTAATGAAATGGGCCATGTATTTGTGAAGAAATCCGACAGAATAATTTATAAAAAAAGGATTATAATTGCCCATAGCTGAGCAACACTTTAGCAAGCTAAATATGAGTGCTCGTAGGTGAGCAGCGCTTTAACAAGCTGCATATGAGTGCCCGGAGGTGAGCAGCGCTTTAACAAGCTTAATATGAGTGCCCGTAGCTCAGCAGCACTTCACCCAGCGTAATATGAGTGCTCATAGCTAAATAATGCATTACCCAACATAAGCCGTTTGCGCGGAGCTGCGCAGTGCGCCAACCAGCTTACCGGCGAGCAACATTGGGCAAGCTGTATCAAAGCCGCCTTTACACAGACACACCTCCTAGCCTGTTTAGACAGTAGTAAAATAAAAAAAAAGCAATGCCAAGGGTCGAACCCGGGATACTGTGTACCATAGTCAAAGTACTGAACCACTAAGCCATGACAGTTGTACTGAGAAATACAGTATTAGCATATATATAGGAATGAATGAAAATAGAACCATGACAAAGCAGGTTTGCTTTAAGCTGATAAATATCCAAAATGGCCAATCACAGATAAGTGCGGGAAAACCGGCATATATAAGCCCCATATTAAGGAATACACACCATAACTGATTGTGGTACCCATTTGCAGTCAGGATGGCAGGTGCAGGAGAGGGAAATCACTTTAGAGCACAAAGGTGGGGTGTTGAGGAGTCAAAATGTATGGTTTGGCTCCTAGTCCATGATCATGAAGCACAGCTCATGCAGGCCAGGTTCAATGGGGAGCGTACAAGGCAGAGGCATGGAACCAGTTGGCACACGATCTCACCAGTGCCACAGGCATTCCAAGGACTGGTGAACAGGTCTGTCACCACCATGTGGACCTGATGTGATGTAAGGAGGACCAACTGAACCATTGGATCCAGGAGGCCCGCCAAATGCCCAATGCCCCACTACTGAGTAAGTATCCATGTAATTACGTATGTAAGAAATGCTATCCTAGCCTATAGTATGGAGAGGTATGTTCCAATATTCCTTCATTTATATTACAGCTGCAGGTGTTTGTTCCACGAATCGGCAAGCCTATGCTGAAAGGCTGCTGAGGTTGCACCACCAGGCAGGTTAGTAATTATTTAGCTGGTATTGTTATAGAATATAAGTGAGACAGATTGTAAAATAGTTCAGTGTTGTAACCCAGTAATAAAGGTGAAATAAGCCTGGAATAAAGATTCTGCTAGTATTGTAAGATTAGATAAGTGATGCAGGCTGGAAAAGAGTGTATTGCAATCCAGTAATAAAGATTAAACAAGTCTCAAATAGAGTTTCCACCTGTATTGTAATATCAGATAACTGCTTCAGCCTGAAAATGAGTGCTAATCAATCAACAAAGGATAGACAAGTGTCGAATATATCCTTGTAAATTCTGCCATATGAAATAAGTGAGTCAGCTGGAAAGGATTGTTGTAACCCAGTAATAAATGTTAATAAAGCCTAGAATTAAGTACCATTCTGAAATGTAAATATAAAATAAGTGAGAGAGTGTGAGAAAGACAGTTTGAAGCTACCAAGAAAGCTGTAATAAGTCTGGAATAAAGGTATACTGCAGTCACTACATAATGAAACGAATGAGACAGCCACAACCAAAGAGTGTAATGTCTTAAAT
Organism: Protopterus annectens; assembly: GCF_019279795.1. Taxonomy (NCBI): domain Eukaryota; kingdom Metazoa; phylum Chordata; order Ceratodontiformes; family Protopteridae; genus Protopterus; species Protopterus annectens. The sequence goes on along the minus strand of NC_056739.1, from coordinate 1,889,518,819 downwards.
AAAGTTCTGAACCTGGACTGTGTCTGTCCCACAATTTGGATATGTTGCTGTACCCTTGCATTATGGAGATAGTATGGTTGTATGAAATGCTGAACATCCACAGTTGTCTAGACCCATATAAATCAAATGTAGCAGGATGCTGTACCTAAACACAGCCAGATATGAACATATATGAATAAAAATGGAATGTATATTAATGTAGCAGTAACATCCCCATCACCAACATTCCTAAGGTTACATACGGGAAACTGTACTAATACATGTAGGGGATATATATCTGCATCTACTAGGAATGTACAGTATATGTATAGGTAGTGTAAGTTATTAATGTAATATTTCTCCACCCTACCCTATTTTCACAAATTATGCCATACCACACCAAATTGGGTATGTGTATTCACAATTAATTCCCATGGACATTTGTCCTGTAGGTTCATACATATCTGCATGTACGTTGATGCATGTGCCCTGTTCAAATATCCAAACCTGATGGCCTGTTCCCACAAATCAACCCTGCATGCTGTTGGAATGTGCACTGTTGTTCTAAATATGCATGTATTATGCTTGCTGCTCAATGTTCGGAATTCATGGGTGTTTGGTTAATGGGAATACTGATGCATGCTGTTACAACTAATTTTGAATGGTGGTGTTTGCTACTAACCCAAAATGCCATAAAATACTGCTAAACATAGAACAACAAGGAAGGTGGGTTCCAGCGGACCCACCTCTCCCACCTCAGCTGGCCGGGACCTTCTCCTCCGGTGGCCCTGTGCCACCTTTGGGTGGAAGCTCTGCAGGGGATGGGGCTCGTCCCCCCTCTGCAAGCATGGCCAGAGAAGAGCCTCCATTCACCCTCCATAGGGTCCGGTCTGTGGTGCGTAGTGAGATCAGGCATTCTGTGACTGATCCCCTACGTCAGCTCGAGGCAAAAGTGGCCCAACGCATGGGTGTGCCTGCCCATCCTATCCAGCCCCCAGCACAGCCCCGGCCTGGGCTGTGAAGGCACAGTGGTAACTGCCCATGGGTGGGGATCTCAGTTCCACTGTTGCCATCTGTGGGCTCATGGGCTCGCGATATCCAAACACCCGTCCCCATCAATTGTGTCCCCCCCACATGTGTCATACTCCGCCCCTGTATGTGTCTTGTTTGTCTTGTCTGTGAACCTCCCCAACCTACCTCCCCAAATATACCTACTTCCTGTACCTCACATTCCACTCTCACCTGAAAAAAAATAAAAAAGGGCTCTCTGTTCCCACAAAAAGTTATGCCCCATACATAGCTTCTCAATTCACACACATGTCCGCTGGACATGTAAACTGATAATTCTAATTGGCAGTACAACATATTTTGTTGTCCTCACCCTTCTCTCAGGGGTGGAAGGTTTCAAATTTCACACTAAATTTCAAACATATGCACAGCTGTTGCTGATAAAGAAATGGGCAGCTATGGACCTTCCCTACATCCTTCCTGCACATCCTGAGCTTATTTTCCTACTGTCCTACCCTCTTTGTGCCCCCTTTTTCACCACTTTCCTATTTCCCCATTTTCTTTTCTTTAAAAGAAAATAGCACGGGTGTTAGCGGGAGTAAGCACTTTTAAGCAGTAGTCAGCGGGTGTGCGCTTGTGTGCACTTAGCTAAGCATAGATAAACATAGCTAAGCATCACGCAAACTTGTGCAAACCTGCTTACAACTGCTTAAAAGTGCCTTAGTCACTCTGTATGACAAGGCCTGCAGTCTGCTCATCAGCAAAATAAAATTCCCCTGTCAGTCTCGAACCCCAGACCTTGGAAACACTAGTCTGTATGAATTACCACTGAGCCACAGCAGATATACAAGAACTTGGTGCTGAAAGAAATATATCATGAAATACAAGGAGTGAATGTAAAGGGAAAATAGGAAGGCCATTACACAAAGCTTGTTCTGTGTATCTTTACTGGCAATTCTTGTGGAATTGCATTACATTAGTGTGAGAAGAGAAACAGCCATGCTAGTAGGTAATAATGTTACAGTAGCACCTTACAAACCCCACACAGTATCAGAGCAGGATAAACACCTCCATATTTGAATAGGTAAGAGGCCAGACCTCCCAACTGTGACTGATTTACAGGGATGTCCCTGATTTGCAAACAACAGTTACCTGTGCCCCACTGACTCCCTGTGAAATGTACTAACAGTAGGCAGAAAGGTGGGGAATCCCACGTAATGGTAACTGTCAATAAGTTAAAGTAGACACTACTTGCATGTCAGAAATGGTGTAGTAATACATATGCTCAAAAGACCCCACAGTCACAGGTGTATCCCACTGATATGTACCTTTCCCTGAGGCTGGTCAAATATATACCTGAGAGTATCTGAGGCCTGCAAGTGTCAGAAACACACAGGCATATCAGCCTGTCTACTGTTACATACTCTGCGAATAGCTGTAGAATTACTTCCACAAGCATGCTCTTATGTAGGAGTACAACACAGAAATATCAAAGGATGTAGCCATCTAACATACTAATAACAGTATAGCAGTTCACAAGCACTGCATGTGCCTGATATTCATAATTGTTAGTACAATATACTTAGTTGTCCTCACCCCTCTCTCAGGGGTGGAAGGTTTCAAATGTCACAGCAAATGTCAAACATATGTACAGCTATTGCAGTTAAAGAAATGTGCAGCTATGGACCTTCCCTACACCCAGCCTGCACATCCCTGGCTGGTGTCCCCACTGACTTCTTGCTTCCTGCTTACAACTGTTTAAAACTGATTTATTCACTCTGTATGACAAGGCCCTAGTACTGCTCAGCAGCAAAATAAAATACCCCTGTAAATGTCAAACCCCAGACCTTGGGCTCACCAGACTGCATGAAGTGCCACCAAGCCACAGCAAACATATAAGAATTTAATGCTGAAAGAAATATATCATGCATTACAAGGAGTGAATGTAAATGGAAAATAGGAAAGCCATAGCAACACATTCCAGTAAAGACAAATATCAGGCATTCAAGGAGTGAATGTAAAGGGAAAATACAAAAGCCATAGCAACACATTGCAAGAACTACTGTTGTATGCCAGTTAATCCTCAACTCCTACAGGTAAGTGCATACTCCTATGTAAACAGTGTTAGCATTAGCAGGTGTGAGTTAACATACACACTGAGAAGAGTGAACTGGAAGAAGCAACAGTTAGGTTTCAGTACAACATGCATTCAGTGGCTACAACACAGCATTAGATATGAGAGATATACCAACCTTCTGACTCACACAACAGTGTCCACAGCAAACCAGCATGGTCCTCACCTTGCAAAACTGAAAGGCCTATGCCTACCTAACTTGTCATTTTATAGCAGTGTCCTGAAATCACAGTGAAAACTGCAATTAACACACAGCAGGCTGCATGCAATTACTAAATGCTGGCCACCAATTGGTGCAGAGGCCATCACATGCACATGTGCAAATACCTACAAAAGCAGCCTGTACTGCCAGTCCACACATGCACTAATATCATTGCAGCAACTGGAGGGAGAGAGAGAGAGAGAGAGAGACAGAGACAGAGACCAAAAAAAATAAATAAAAAGCAAGCCAACCAGCAAGCCAGTCAGCAAGCCAGCAAACCAGCAAAAAAAAAAAACTGTCAGAGACAAAGGTAATGTAAACTACTTAATCTAATAATCTACATACTGTGAACCCTCCATATGTGTTAGCAGTCTGTATCTATATGTATATGCAGATGTGCATAGGGCAAGGGACATACTGCAACTGTTAGTGAAGGCTGGACATACATATGTAGTTGAAGGTTGCTATGTGCACATATCAATGTAGGTTGTAGTGCGTGGCATTGAAAACAGCATGCAGTGCAGGTATATGTCATGTGGTGGTGAACTTCTGTGGGACTGAGCCAGTGAGGCCTGCTACAACTATAAGGCCTGTGGACAGCATGTGCAATATCATTACAGAATGGTATGTCTCACAACTGTTTCAGAAGTGATATTCCCACCATGAAAGGTGGGCAGTCTATGTGCCTACACGTGCATGTATATGTACAGCAATGGATGTTTAGAAGTGTGTGTATATATATAGATATATATATAAAGAGAGAGTGAGAGAGGGGGACAAGGGGACAGATGTACTGCAACAGGTGCCTGATGACCAAGGCATGGACTGAACACCATTGTTGATACTGCAGTACCATACACCATTCCAAAACATGTTACCCACTAACTACCACATAGGTAGTTGCCCGCCTACCACTGGAGGTGTCAGAAGGGAACATGGGACACATGTGTACAATAGCTTCCCCTTTGATATCTACAGTGGCATACTAGTCTTGTAATCCCTGTACATGGTACGTGTCATCACAAAAGGTGTGTCAGCTAGGGAAATGTAAGTCAGTGTACCCCTCTACACCTCACAATGTCCTATGCAGTATGTACCTCCCATGAGAACTACAGTAAGTGGAAAGGCCACAGACATACCTAACAAAGACTGATAATGCCCTCAAACACATTCCCTATGCAGACTGACTCTCAAAACCACAGCTAGAGTGCATTGCATACTTCCTACTCAGAGGTTACCACTGCTGGACATACACAGTTATGTCACACCCATACCAGTTGGCCAAACACCATGGCAACACCTCACAATCCATCCAGCCTACATGACCTAGGGCCCTAATCCTTGTCACCGCACTAAACAGCACATGCTGGAGGTACAGGTTTCTATACACAAATATGCCATACCCTGGAGTAAACCACCCAGCATTAACAAACAAGGCTCCTAATTAGTAGATGTCATACATACCCCTGATGAATGTTATGGAGATAGGTAATATGCCCTGTGAGTCACCTCTGTGTAACCGTTTCACAGGAGCAAGTAAAATCACATTACATGTGTCCCAAAGGGCAGGGTAGAATATGGCTAGGCTGCCCTAGGCCCAGGGCCAATAGCATAGTACCTACCTATGACACAATGCACACACACACATGTACTCAGTGCAATACCAGCTATGTGATGTTGAATGAGTGTGACGCTGATTGTGTGCAAGGTCTGTAAAGGTGTGATAGCTTAATGTGAGTTTGTGTCTGTCATGGTAGTTGGTGTCCTTGGTGTGAGGCCAGATAAAGATGTGTCAGTTATCGGGATGCAAACATAGTAGATTGGCATATGTTGTGCCGTACTTCCCTGTGTATGACTGTGGTGTCCCATCGTAGGCAGAAGCAATACATGTATGCTCAGTAAGTGGTACTGCTGTTGAATCCAGCTCACATATGAACTGTTGTACTACCTGATGTTGTAGGCCTAAACACTACAGTATGGTGTATGTTCACATTCCCTGGTAACACCGTCTGGTGTGTTTCCTGTAGTCTGCACAGATTACATACCTCATGCATAGGTATCTGTAAGTAGGGTCACACAGTAATATAAGGTACACAGTTAATGCTCATCTGTGTTGTCATACATTTGTGTGTTGTATGTATGTGTAATGTGTGTGTAATGATGCCTGTACCATGGCTGCAATCACATGTGTGTTACATGGTATGTGTGTGTACCTGGCAGCATGTATACTCTGTGACAGAGTATGCTGGCTATAGTAACAACTGTGCACATATGTCAGGTAGGGGTATGGCATCAAAGACTAGGGTGGATTACCGTTGAAACTATAAATGTGCATTGCAATCATTGCAATGGATGACAATATTCTTCATCCATTAGCTTGATACATACCCTCAGTGTGAGGTTGTGCATTGTATCCCACATAGTGTGCCGTGTGCTTGTGTATACTAGTTTGTTGTATGGAGTGTGGCAGGCCCTGTCAGACAGTTGTGGACTGATTACTGATATGTGGTATTGAATATGTGTACCCCTGATAGACAGACAGGTGCTATATATGGCAGTTAAGTGATATCAGTACATTAGAATATTAAGTTTGCCACATGACTTGCTCACATATTTTTTTTTCCTTCCAGGGTGATGGTGCGTCAGCGAAACCCACCTTATACAGCAGCAGAGGGTCAGGAGATCCACCAGAGCCTGGTGCAGAATTACTGTGTGCTGTTTTCCAGGACCAGCCAGAACCAGCATGAGAGGGCTGCACTGTGGCAAGATCTTGTCAGTCGGGTAAATGACATATGCATGCATAACCGGACATATGAGCAGGTATGCCATCACTGCAGTGATTTAATTAGACATGTCCGGCAGCTTTCATCTGATATCCACAGACAACAGCTTGCCACAGGCGGTGGGGTACCTATCCACCCCCCCCTCACCAGTGTGGAGGAGCACCTCCTAAGTGTTGTGGCTCCAGGCCAACAACAGCAACATCCACAAACATGTGTCATCATGGAGGCCGGAGCCACCCAGCATGTTGAAATGGAGTGTGCAGGTAAAATGTAATATCTGTAGTTGACTGTTCTCTGTATTGGTAGTTTATGCACGTGTGAGATGTGTACTGTTTGTGCAGCTGTTAACCTGCCTATTCTTCTGCAAGATTGATATTCTGAACATAATCTGTACACCTGTGAAAGCCACCTGTTGTACTACTGTACTTTATCATACTCACAGTATCAATGGCACAGTTGTGGCCACTGGCAATCACTCTCATATTTTTGCAGGTCCCTCTGGAGTGACAGCAAGGCAGCCAATCCATGCTGGTGAGTGTGCAATAACAATACTATTGCTAATGACATGTGCATGTCATATGGAGGTGTAGTCTGTGCACATGTAACACACCTACACATAATGCATGCTGTGCATGTTTGCTGTGAGACTATGCATATCCCATTATTCTCAATAGCTGCCTCACTCACATGCAATACACACAGCATGACACACATGTGTGGCAACACAGTAATGGACATCGTATAAGCATACCTGATACACATGTACACAACACACACATGCTTGGCATTCACACTACACTTTAGCCTGCTACACATGTCCAATTATGACACCTGCTGTATGGCCACCCTTCAGTATCCCACTTATCATCTACGCAGCACACATAATATACCTGAGGGGTAGAGGCCTATCATGTCTTTGTGCAACAGTCTTGAACAAATAATACATTCATGTTAGGCAATGTTCACTATTGGCCACCTTACAAACCCATGTAACAAGTGGCTGTGTAATTATGGATGTAGTCATGTTACTGCAAGTCAGGTACAGCATGGTAGCTGCCTGTCTGGCACACATTATTATTTTTAACTGACCACAACAAGCATGTTGATCATGGCACACGTTACTACACCACATCCAGTTCCGCCGACCACAAAAGTACACATAGCAGTCATTGTGTAGCACCGTCATGTGTTGTGTGTGTGTGTGTGTGTGTGTGTGTGTGTGTGTGTGTGTGTGTGTGCGTGTGTGTGTGTGTGTGCAAATATATGCACCCACAGCTTGTAACACTTGCACAACATTGTTATGTCCTTGTACACATTGTGTCCCAGGGTGGAGACAATCACTGAACAACTACACACAAGCATCAAGTACACATATACTGTTATTAACAAGGGCTGTCTACACTTGCACTGCATGTTCCTGTGCAACACATAATCTGCATGCTGATACGTGTGCAGTGATGTTTTTCCTTGTGATACTGTCACCCACCCTAAAACAGTATTGTGTATGTGTTGGATTGCAGGTATGTCTGTGTTTGTATCTGCTATACTGAGGAGTGTGCCTGTCTGCCTGTGTGGATGTGCACCTGTGTGCATGTGTGCCTGTCTGCCTGTGTGCATGTGTGCATGTGCATCTGTGTGCATGTGTGCATGTGCGCATATGTGCATGTGCGCATGTGTGCATGTGCTCCTGTGTGCCTGTGTGCATGTGTGCATGTGCACGTGTGCATGTGTGCATGTGCACCTGTGTGCATGTGTGCATGTGTGCATGTGCACCTGTGTGCATGTGTGCCTGTGTGCATGTGTGCATGTGTGCCTGTGTGCTAATATCGTGTACACATTTGTAAACTGTGTTTCCTATCTTCCTCTCACAGGTTCTGATGTTGCTCTGGTGGAGTGCAGCAGGGAACCTGAAGCCACTGCTGGGGATAGTGATTATGATGATACATGTGTAATGGCACAGGGAGGTGTGACAGGGTCTGTCGTTGGTCAGCCAATTGACACTACACAGCAGTCAACCCCATCATTGTGCACAGTCATCCTGCCGATACATCCATTGTCACCAATGTCCTTAGCTGAGGGACAGCATACAGTGGGCATTGACCAGGGTAGTGTGGTATCATTGGCACATGCATCCCCTCACAGTAGCCATGGCCATATTCCTGACATGGTACCACACAGGCAGATATCCAGGGGTTCTCATGGGAGCATCCGTGGTCGTACTGCCCCTGTCAGACATGCCCACAGAGGTCTTTCAACCGCAGCTATGTTCCGGACTGTAATGCAGGCACAGCCACGTATGGAACGGTACACCAGACAGGGTCTGAGGGAGCTTAGAGCACATTGCACCGCTATGAATGACACTATGCGTGACGTTGCATCTGCCACCCGTAACATCAGCAAGGTCATTGATAAACGTTGGGGGGACACATTAGATGTCTTCCACAGCTACATATCCAGGAGCCCGGACAGTGCAGGACGGTTGAGGCATCGATGTGGATGTACGCCAGCAACATTATCAGCTGGCAGTCTTCGCGGACAACACACCTGCAGCTGCTCCCATAGTGCCAGTACCAGCCCCAGCAATGCTGGATCTGTGCTGTCATTAGACCATCCGATAAAACCATGTGCACATGGCTCTGGACAGTCCCAGCAGGGACATGTGTCCAGTCAACAACCCACTGCTTCTGATGACAGTACCCAGTCTGGCTTAGTACCTGATACTGTCCGTAGCACCCCTGCCAGGCACAGGTACCGTGTCCGTGGCCAGAGACAGTGATCTGTATGACCTGGCAGGTACAGTCTGTGGCTGTCCACAAACAACTGTATATGGCAGCCACGTGGTGCAACTGTGTGCATGCATACACACACACACATAATGCTAACACCTAGGGCTAACACATACACACACACATTGCAGCAACATTGCCCCATGTTGTACTGTTGTCCCTCACTAACACACACACACACACACACATACATGTCAATTGAATGTGCCAATGGCAGACTCTGGCAAACCAAGTACACACCCTGTGCATATGATGAAACTGTGCCACCTACTGCCATCTGTAATATTGATGCAGGAACAGGGTAGCATGGTGCTGATGCACAGGGTGACTACATAGCACTGTAGTAATATTATCATGTTGTTAACAGTAAAGTGTAATGATGTTGTGGGTATATTTGAGCATGCATGATGCATTACCTGTGTTTGTCATTGCAGTTTTGTATACACCAGTGTTAATTCCCAAAGTGTACTGTCTGCACATGTGCCACATGGCTGTTGTGTGTACCTTTGCCTGCATGTGTTGGGGTGTGGACAGTACATGTGTGATGTTTGCAGCACTGAGTTGCAGATGTACATTTGTGAACATGGTTAGCATGGAACATGACATGGTTTGACAGTATGCTGTGGGTGATACGGTTTCCAAATGTCAATGGTCTGCATTCTGGTAGTATACACAGATTACATAGCCTGACATTCAGTGGTCATTACATAGTGTCTCCTCAACTGATACACAGATGTAGGAACCTGGTGTCAGTGATATCCCTGCAGTACTACACTATACCAGTAGCCATTCTTACTGAGCCCCACACATCCCTGGGAACAATACTCTTTGGCATATAGCAGTCTCACGTACATGCCAACACACTATGGATATGTCCATCCACAACGGCAAATACATACATACAGTGGCCTACAATGCATTCTACACATGACATACCTAACCACCACATGGGTATCATACGGACAGATACCTGTTGTCCAAGCCATGCTGTATTGCTGTAACGCAACTGTGGCATTGACATCGGCATGTAGTTAACATAGTATTCCAACAGTACCATGTAGGTGGTAGCACCCATCATGTAGAACTGGGTAATGGTGTGTACATGTGGACAAGTGTTATCTTGTCTTTCCTGTGATATTCACATTTCCAAAGGTATTCTGCAGCCCCTCGGTGTATCACCTAAGCAAGAAGGTGTTTGTATGCATATCGGGGACAGTTGCCATACACCTACACTGGGTGTCCATCACTCACAGACTTTGCTGTGTTTTAACATGTCTGACATATACTCCAGACATGAACCCTCACCAACATTAATCTATCAAAGCTTTCATGGGTGTGTGTCACGTAGTTGGCCTAGGACACAGATCACTGCAGTAGCCTGCATTGTCACCAACATACATGTATGGCCTAAGGTCTGGTAAGCTGCGGCACATGCTGGCAAAGGTAAAAACTGTATTCATATGGGACAGGCTTCACACATAGGAACTATTAAAGGTCACAGGTACATATCTGTATGTGGTACACACATACCTGATGTGTGCATTGAAATTACTGTTATAATAATATGTCATACAATAATAAAAGCAAAACACACAACCCATTGACAAACGCACAAATGGCATTTGTAAGATTCAAACCCCTACTTAACTATGTTATGACACTTAAGAGAAATGCATTATAACAGCACGCTATTCGCATTACTGGATGATTGTCCTCCTCCTGCAGTATTTATAGGGTGCTGACATCATCAGTCTTTCCAAAGAGGAATGTACATCTTTTAGTGTGTTATCCCAGTCTTCAAAAAGGCCATTCTTTTCACAGAGAATTGCATACATACACACACCCTGCCCCTACAATAATAAAAGCAAAACACACAAACCATTGCCCAATTGTGTGACAAACGCACACATGGCATTTACAGGATTCAAACCCCTACTTAGCTATGTTATGACACTTGAGAGAGATGCATTATAACAACACGCTATTCACATTACTGAATGACTTCCCTCCTCCTGCAGTATTTATAGGGTGCTGACATCATCAGTCTTTCCAAAGAGGAATGTACATCTTTTAGTGTGTTATCCCAGTCTTCAAAAAGGCCATTCTTTTCACAGAGAATTGAATACATACACACACCCTGCCCCTACAATAATAAAAGCAAAACACACAACCCATTGACAAACGCACACATGGCATTTGTAGGATTCAAACCCCTACTGAACTATGTTATGACACTGGAGAGAAATGCATTATAACAGCACGCTATTCACATTACTGGATGACTGCCCTCCTCCTGCAGTATTTATAGGGTGCTGACATCATCAGTCTTTCCAAAGAGGAATGTACATCTTTTAGTGTGTTATCCCAGTCTTCAAAAAGGCCATTCTTTTCACAGAGAATTGCATACATACACACACCCTGCCCCTACAATAATAAAAGCAAAACACACAACCCATTGACAAACTGTGTGATAAATGCACACATGGCATTTGCAGGATTCAAACCCCTACTTAACTATGTTATGACACTTGAGAGAAATGCATTATAACAGCACGCTATTCGCATTACTGGATGATTGCCCTCCTCCTGCAGTATTTATAGGGTGCTGACATCATCAGTCTTTCCAAAGAGGAATGTACATCTTTTAGTGTGTTATCCCAGTCTTCAAAAAGGCCATTCTTTTCACAGAGAATTGCATACATACACACACCCTGCCCCTACAATAATAAAAGCAAAACACACAACCCATTGACAAACGCACACATGGCATTTGTAGGATTCAACCCCCTACTAAACTATGTTATGACACTGGAGAGAAATGCATTATAACAGCACGCTATTCACATTACTGGATGATTGCCCTCCTCCTGCAGTATTTATAGGGTGCTGACATCATCAGTCTTTCCAAAGAGGAATGTACATCTTTTAGTGTGTTATCCCAGTCTTCAAAAAGGCCATTCTTTTCACAGAGAATTGCATACATACACACACCCTGCCCCTACAATAATAAAAGCAAAACACACAACCCATTGACAAACTGTGTGATAAATGCGCACATGGCATTTGCAGGATTCAAACCCCTACTTAACTATGTTATGACACTTGAGAGAAATGCATTATAACAGCACACTATTCACATTATTAGATGATTGTCTTCCTCCTGCAGTATTTATAGGGTGGTGACATCATCAGTCTTTCCAAAGAGGAAGGCTCATCTTTAACTATCCCTCAGTATGGGGGATAACTATATCTGTGCATTAACAGATGCCTAGTTCAGGGTCACATATGCACACTGGCACTGCCAGGTTATGTTCTATAGCATGCTTCATGACCACAGGACTTGTAACACACAACACAAGTAGGGGGTGTATCCATATACATCACAGATACACACACCTCTGGGTTGGTACCACTGCACTAAGCATGACAGGCCATACATATACAACTACCATTGTGCAAAACTGCCTTTTGGTTTGGTGTGTAGTTCAGACCACCCCCCATACCCAGTAACCACACTTGACTTTCCTGGGAACAGTGTAGGATATGCAGGTCTTCACACACATCATTATAGTGGTTGACTTCAGGTACACAAATATTGACTGGGGATAATACTCAGGCCCTCAACAACATCACCCTACAGCCACTACAATTTGTGAATCCATGTGCTATGGCACAACCAGTCACCACACCCACAAGGGGGAATACATATTGGACCTGATCATCACCAACATGGGGACTCTATGTTGTACACCTGAGGTAGAATCGTCATTGTTAAGATCAGACCATAAACAACTTTCCCTGGACATCCATATCCCATCCCCACCCCCAGCCAAGGAAATCAACTGTCAAGAATTTCTCAAAAGCAGACTTTGCACTTGTGAAGACTGGGGTGGAATACTTCAAAGGCCCCGTGCTGGAGGATAATACAGCCCAATCTGCAGAATCCTTTACAAAAGCATTGTATGAGCACCTGCAGGTATGCATTGATCATGCTATCCCAAATAAAACCATGACTCCTCCAAAACAGGAGACCTGTCTGGTTGACCCCAGCCATATATAATCTGTACAACAGAAGGAGGAAGCAACTACATAACAGAACAATATCCCACAGACCCACATAGATAATAACCTCTCCTTTGCTAATCACATTGACAGAGTCATTACAAAGACCTTTATATAGCCCTCCTTATCACATGGGTGTTTGCATGTAGATCATGGGAGGTCATTGTGGCCCTCTACTAGTCACTCATCAGGCCCATGTTTGACTACAATGCCCGTTTTGGGGTGTACCTTATCCAACACCTGCAGCAACTACAGTGAACACAACAGTACCTCCCCAAGAGGATCATGGGCTACACACAGATGTCCTATGCAACTCAACTAAAGGATCTCCAGCTCTACTCAGTTGCTTAACGCCTACTCAGAGTTGATCTATGCCTGACATACGCAGCCATTTCAAACCCAGAAGTAATGGACATGCTCCACCTCATAACATCCAAGACTCTTAGAGCTACACACTCCAGGGACTTAAACTTCAGCACAAAAATAAATAGGATATGCTGCAGGGACAGATTCCTTACCCAGAGGCTCCCCTCACTCTGGAATTGAATCCCAACTAAAGTTAGACATAGCCCCTTGCCAACCCTCTTCCAGCGAAGTACAGCCGCATGGATGGGAAATTACAAATTCACCCCTGGGATCTCCACTGTGCCCCTGCTTGACAGAGGCACAGCAAACTAGCCTTAAAGGGTGTCTTCTGTGACCTACTTTACATAGGCACAGTAGGCTACTCTACTGGGGAGGTGGACACCAAATACACTTTGCCTAGGCTTATGAATTCCCTAGGGCAGACAACTTAGTATTGACCTCTGCACCTATGTTTATGTTCGGGATGCACAATATTTGTTGCTGCTACTGTTTGCAGGTCTTTATTGCCGTAGCTTTCCCAGTTTCTATGAACAATTTGTGTATCTGCGTAACATGTTTGATCATGACAGGGTTCCAGTATATTAATATATGTGTCTGTTGTCATTTAACTGTGTGCACAGGGTGGATTGCTGGATCGTGGGAGGTTCCTGGCTTAACACATACAACTGCCATGTGTGACAGACTGCTATACTCAGACATGGCCTAAGTGTGTGAGCATGCCCAGTTCAGGCTTTCCATGGTTTGTTGCCTGACATATGTCTCATTTATCCAAGTGTGTGAGCATGCCCAGTGTGACCTTTCCATATGTTGTGATCTGGAGTCCACTACATTTCTGGTTGTGTGTGAACATGACCAATATTGACATTTATACTGTGTGTGTTGGATGTCATGTTGTGTTCTTACTGCCAGACTCCTTTATGTCATAACTCAACAGGGATTATGCTGTGCCTACAGGGTTTCCATGTGATAGTTTGCAAAGACTTGGCAACATTCTCTCATACTGACTGAGCACTTCAATATTGTCATGGTGTAGTGATTCAGTACTTTCACTATGGTGCACAGTATCATGGGTTTGAGTCCCATCACTGCTTTAAATGTTCATACTAAGCAGACCAGACTGGTTATGGGCCAGTTGGGCAACTATGAGCATGTTGCATTTTGTTCAGCTATGGCCTACTTAAACCAGGCTTGTCCGACATTGCTGTGTATTCACCAACTTGGGTGGACATTGCCAAACATTAGTCCACATTGACCACAGTTGTACTAGTTAGTGTGTGTGATTCTGTTCATAGGTTCATACTAGGCTATCTGCCCTAGGGCATTTATAATCCTAGCCAGAGTGTGTTTGGCTTTCAACACACATTTTAAGTGGAGATTGCCATGACATTTTTCAAGGTTAGTATACTGTGCCTCTGTCTAACAGTGACATAGAAGTGATACCCAAGGTAAACCTACAATCTCCCATCCACTCATCAAGATTCCTCTTGAAGAGAGTCAATAAGGGACTCTGGCTAACCTGAAGTGGGGGTTTTCTCAAGAGTGGGGGGAGCCTCTGGGTTATGAATCTGTCACTCCAGCATGTCCTATTTATTTCAGTCCTGAGGTTCAGGTCTCTTGAGCGTGTAGCTTGATTGGATTCTGATTTTCTGAGGTGCAGCATGTCCGTTTATTCCAGGTTGGACATGGCTTTATACATCAGACACAGATTGCCTCTGGGAAGGTGGTATGCCACGGAGTGGAGCTGCAGTTTCTTTAACTGGGCAGCGAATGGCATGTGTTTGAGCCCTTTGATCCTCCTGGTGAGGTACTTTTGTGGTCTTTCCAGCTGCTGCAGATGTCTGATAAGGTACTTCCCACAAGGGGCATTGTACTCCATTATGGGCCTGATGAGGGATGAGTTAAGAGGCACGATGACCTCCCCTGATGTAGATGTGAATACCTTCATGATTAGGTGGGCTATATGAAATGTTTTTCTAAACACTTTGGCCACGTGGTTATCGAATGGGAGATTGCTATCAGCTTGGGTCTCCAGGTCCCTTATCACTTCTTCCATACTTAATGGGTTATCACCTATGTGATAATTTGTGGGCACTTAGATTTTGACAAAGGGGAGGGCTATACACTGTTTTGCATTTAGCTTGAGGACATGGCTCTGGCACCAGTTGTCTGTTTCTATGAAGCTCTTTTGCAGGATGCTTGTGTCAGCTGGAGGGTCGATTATGGCGCCCAGTTTGCAGTCATCTGCAAACTTGTTCACCAACAGTCCTTCTGTGTTGGCCTGTACCTCTGAGAAATATATACCAAACAAGGGAGGTCCAAGGACTGAGCCTTGTGGGATGCCACTTGTAGCTGGTTTGGGGTCTGACATGGCTCCAGCATTTCTAACCATGTGGGTTCTGTCCTTGAGCCAGTTTGCAACCCATCTAGTGACATAGAGGTTTATATTGAAGCTGGTGATCTTATCTATGATGACCAAGTGGGGTACTGTATGGAAGGCTTTTGCGAGGTCCAGGTAGGCTGTGATGACCACCTTCCCCTCGTCAGTGGCCTTGGTGACTGCTTCAAATGACTCAACCAGGTTTAAGAGGCAGGATCTGCCCTTAACAAAGCCAGACTGGGTAGGATCCACTGTCTGTAGGTCCATAATATGTTTATTTCTGAGGTCCATGATGATCCTTTCCATAGCTTTGCAGACCAAGCTAGTCAGGCTTCTGGGGCGATAGTTTGCAGTATCCATTGAGGCACCACCTTTGTGGAGAGGGACCACTGTTGCTGTACACTGCTCGTTATGTACATATCCTGTGGTAAGGCTGAGAATGAACAGTGATTTTATGTTTGTGTTCAATTCTTCTTGGGGTACATGTTGGACACAGCCCAGGGCACCATCTGGTCCCATTGATGCTGTGTGTTTTGCTTTGGAGAGGCTGGCTGTTACCTGAGCATCTGCGGTGTCAGGGGGCCAGCACTCTGCTGGGATAGATATTCGCTCTTTTGGTGGGGAGGCGGGGGAGAAGTTTGCACTGAACCTGTCAGCTCAGATGTTGGCAATGTCTGTGGGTTTGGTGTATTGTTTGTCATTTTGGACTACTTCTGAGCATATCTGGTGATTCCCACACAGGTTTCTAACATAAGTAAAGAATGCCTTGTGATTATCCTTGGTGTCCTCTACAATTTTTATCTCAAAGATGGCCTTAGATGATCTTATGTGTGGCCATAGTTTTTCAATAATACTGATCAGAGATGCCATCCCTTTTTGGGATTTTGATCTATCATATAGTAGCTTCCTCCTTGTATTGCATGGTTTGTTTATGGCTGGGGTCCACCTTACAGGATGCCTGGCTTTGGAGGATTGGGTCTCGGTTTTATTTGGGATTGCATGATCCAAGCATTTCTGAAGGTGTTCATAGAATGCGTTTATAAAGGGTTATGAGGTCTGGGCCATATTTTCCACAGGCACTGGGGCTGTGAAGGATTCCACCTCAGTTTTGAGGAGTGTGACATTTGCTTTAGTGAATAATTTTCACTGTGCTTTTCTGGCCATGGACTGGGATCGCGATGTGAATATCCAGTGAGATTACTCTCTGGTCAGATCTTACCAGTGAGGGATACACTTCTGGTCTTGGGCATAGAGTCCCCATGTTGGTGATGATCAGGTCCAGTATGTTTTCCCCTGTTGTGGGAATGGTAGCAAGTTGTTCCATAGCATTTTGGTTTATAAATTCTGGGAACCTTTGGTCTAGGGTGTTGGGGGTAGGGTAATGCTCCCAGTCTGTGTTTGGGTAGTTGAAGTCACCCAATATAATGGTGTTTGGGGAGACCTTCATATTTTCATGTGTTCTCCAGTCGGCCAAGTGTGGTTCCTGGGTTTAGGGGGGTGGTCTGTAGCAGGCTATGAACTGCAAAGCGGTTTTAGCCACTGTTAGTTCAACATGGATAGTCTCCGAGGCTTCATGCTGTGCCACCAACCTGGGGGTGTGGGTATCATTGAGAAATATTGATACTCACCCTTCTTTTGTAGTTTGTTTCATGTTTTGCACCTGTAAAGCATGCTATGAGGTGTAACCTGTTAACGCTAGGGTGCTCTTGGAAGCCTTGAACCAGGTTTCTGTTACTGCACAGATATCAACATTCTCCATGCGGAGGAGAGTTTGGAGTGCGTGCATCTTGCAGTTTAGACTTCTGGCACTGAGTAGCATTACTTATGGTTTCCTATCCCTTGTGATACCTATGGAGGTGGGTTTGGGCTTTGTGCCTTACCTAAAAAAGGCACTATGGGAGTGACAAGAGCCTTTGGCAATATCCAAAAGGCCACAGATGATAGGTGAAATCCATCACTAGCAAAGCATCATGTCTTGTCGAGCATGTCATCCCAGGCTGACAGGCATTGTATCCCCTTTCACTGACACCAATACTTAAACCAATTGTTGTAATTGATCATCTTGCCTTCATATTGTGGCCTCATGTTTGGTGAGGGTAGGATGATATTCAAGGTCATCAAGTTTGCATATACTACATGGTGGTAAATGCTGTTTAGCACTACCTTACATTGCTTAACACATGGCAATCATGCCTCAGGTGGTGCTGCAGGGCTGCCTATGTCAGATGCACATACTGCACTCCCTATACATGTTTGGAAACAGGTAGTGTCAAGTTAGGCATCCCTTTTACTATATGTGCGAGTCAGAGAGAGGTATCATTTCCAGGGTTCTTACTGAGCCAGTGTATGTGCTATGTGTTGCCTCTTTGCCAAGGCCAAGGCATACTGGGCATGCCTCCTTCTGCCTACTGGGGCAGGCTCAGGTTGTTCCTCCTCCGAGTCACACTCTGCCTGTGATGGCCTTGGGACTGGTGGGGGGCTGTTTGGCCCAGGCCTATGCTGGTCCTGCTGCAGCTGTTTTCACAGAATAATCTTATGTAGCATAGCACATACCATGACAATTTGGGTACATGTAGTTGGTGAGTATTGCAAGGCTCCACCAGATGTGTCCAGGCACTGGAACTGTGACTTGAGCAACCCAAACACACGCTCAATTACATTTCGTGTTTGTGCGTGTGTCTCATTATGGCATTCCTGTTCAGGTGTGTGTGAGTTTCTGATAGGTGTCATCAGCCATGGCTCCAGTGCATAGCCAGCATCCCCCCTAAGTGACCATGTGGGATGTCCCCATTGGCAAATGTCTGGTACAGCTGCATCAGATGCCAGATATGGGAATCATGGTAGCTTCCAGGGCAGCCAGCACACACATTCATTATTATGCCCTGGGCATCACACATGACCTGGCAGTTGATGGAGGGGTAGTCCTTGCGGCAAATTTAGGCCCTACCCCGCTTACTGGCTGGTGGTTTGATGTGTATATGCGTGCAGTCTATTGCACCCACTACCTCAGGGTATTCTGCTATTTGCTGGAAGAGAAGCATATTGCTGGCCAATACCTCATGTGAACTGGGGAAATATACATGATCACCGACATGTGCTGACATGGCATCCAGGAACTGGTCCAGTACCCTGGATGCTGATGCCTGTGATATCCCCATCATATCACCAGTTGGTCTCTGAAAGGTACCTGTTGCTAGTATTCTTAGGCCAAAACATACTTTGGTTTCCACTGGGATGGGTTCCCTTCTGTTGGTTTTGTGTGTGAGGCGTAGCCTGCACAGCTCAACAATTTGCTGCAGGAGGTCTCTGTCCACTGTATAGCGCTTCACTATCTCCAGCTCATCTAGCCCTTGGTGGGTGACCCTGGGACTGTACACTCTTCTCCGTCTCCTCACTATGGGTTGTCTGGCAGCATTTGCATTGTCACCACCCTCAGCATGTTGTATATGTCGCCTTATAACAGCAATGGCAGCCCCTGGCATTTTTTGTCTGAGTGTAGTTTTTTTCAGTTTTCACTTCTAGTAGCTTAATCCAGTGTTGCAGTATCTCTTGAAAGAAACAAACTGCACTGTTGTTTGCAGAGTTTTAAGTGCTGGGCTGGGCTAGTGTTCTGCCTGTGTAATTGCCTGATTTTGATTGTTTGCACCTGCTAGCTCTACTAGTATTCCCTGGTAGCTTCCTACTATTTGTTGTGCTTCCTTTTTCCTTTCTGTTTCCTTGGGGGAGTGACGCGCATACAAGCGGAAACACATTCACAGCAGCTCACATGCGTGCACACATGCTTAGATGGACTAAAACTTGCTTATTCAGGTTAAAATGCACGCACACCAGTGCAAACACACTTACAGGTCTTCCGACAGCCTTATACATGGTTACTCCAGCTTAAACGCGTGCACTCATGCTTCCACCAGTGCACTCTGTCTTACTCGAGTTTACAGGCGCACACACACGCGCATACCCACTCAGCAAGAAACTTTGGTGTTATCCACAGTATACATCTTCCATTTCTTGGCTTTCCCTGGCCTACCTGTTGACACACCTCTTTCCATGATGTCTAACTGACAGCTAACACATGCCACTGTGCTCCAATGAGCTTCACTACTTTCATATATACCCCCTTGTGATGTCACCTATCTCCTACTCTGTTCCTCCCCATATCCTATTCCTACACTCCACTGACTGTGCTCATTTGCTATGTAAAAGTGTGATTCACTATCCTAACACTCATTTACATAGGATTGCCTACTAATGCTTGGTTACATGTCTTAGACTGGGCTTCTCCCCTTAGCAACCCCTACTTGATGGCCATGTTGTCTTCAGCCTGCTATTCCCTTACATTGTCACTTAACAATTTTCATAAATTCCATGTTTGTGGCTTTTATTGTCTTATTTTATGATTTTTCTAGCGCACCCCATTTGCACGGCGCTGCGCTATGCTTAAACATCGGAAATCGCCGAAAAAAATTCTTTTTATTTTAGTTTTGCATCTGGGAAATATTCCAGTGCTTCCTCAACCATATGCAACCTTTATTTGGAGCTGACAAGGCTCCATTGTGCTATTTGCAGAACGGTACTCAGTTGTCAACTGAGTACATTTCTGCAGCTAACACGTCTCCTACTCGGACAGGTTTGTGCTTCCTGGATCGCAAATTTACCTCATTTGCATGCCTTTCTGCTGCAAGTGAAGTAATTTGCATATCCCAGCCTTGTCCATGTAGGAGACGTTTTAGGAGCTCTCTTACACGCCCCTACAAGCTGTTCCTGGATCGCTCATCAGACATGATGACTGCATGGAGTCTTACTCTACTCGTAGACTCCATGAAAGCCATCGTGAATCCAGCCCTATGTATTTTGTTTTATTATGACTATTAAACATTTTCTTCTGATAACTATAAAGTATATGTTTGAGCTTTTAAAGGAAATTATCAGTTTTATACTTTGAGTGTATACCAATGAAATAATGTTTTGGTCAGGCATACCAAAAATGTTTTTGTGAAATAAAAATTTAAATTAATAAATGTTAACAAAACTAAGATGCACACTAGCCATGGAATGAAAATCCTTCCTAAGCTGATGGATAAACCTAAGTCAATCAGATTATCACTCATGCCTTGACAATCCAGAACATCTGAGCTCCATAAATTGAATTATCATATGGAGAATATTTGTAATAGGAATAAATAATATTTATATTATTTTGAACAGATACAGTACTATTGTTGATTAGACATAATTCTAATACAATATAAATGTCTATTTATTGTATAAGCAATTAATATTTAGATGGAAGATAGATGACAAGCAATTCAATCATAGTAAAGTAGGATGTATCATATATAAAACCTCAGTAAAAGATTATAGCACACAGTTAACATATTCAACCTTATCGATGAAGTTTTTCAAAACTTATTACTTAATATAAATAGATGGTAATAATATTTACACCTAATATTTATAATACAATGTATTTCACTGGATATATCAGAAGTTATATTTTATTGTTTGCCGGCATTTAAGCAATCACTTTGTTGCTAACTTACTATAAGCATCAAGTTTGTTTTATGTAAAATTTGATGAAAGTTACTGCATTTTAATTATCAGTGCACCCCCCCCCCATTTTCTACACATAAGGATTTCATATCTGTCATTTCTTATTATAAAATGAGTAAAATTAAAGGTTAAAAACAACACATTCACTTATTGTGATTAATAATTACAAGTTCCCTTTCGATATTCATAAATTGCCATTTTATGGCATATACTGAAAGTTCTTAGATTTAAATGGCAACATTCTATTTTGTATAATCAGCAAAGGTTAAACTGAGTGATTATTGTCAATTTAATCCTATTTGCTCATAATGTGATTGTTACGTTCTGTGACATTCCTAGTTCAGGCTTCTATTGTTTCCCTTAAACAACTTTGTCAGTTTGATGTCATGCGTAAAACATTAGTTACCTTGGTAACAGCTTAAGTGTTATGTATGGTCAAGATGTGTTACAAAACCAGAATTCAAGTTAAAGCAATTATATAACTTGTTATGCACATTTACTTATATGAGAAAATCACCATGCGTCCCCCTTGATGTTCAATATAGTGTATGTCATTTATGACAAGCTAAAACAGTAGTGTTATTATACTCAAGCCCATGTTATTAAACTGAGCATCTATTGTCAATTTAATGTTATTTGTTCAGAATATGATTGTTACATTCTGTGACATTTCAAGTTCAGGCTTCTATTGTTTCTCTTGAACAACTTTGTCAGTTTGATGTCATGTATAAAACATTAGTTATCTTGGTAACCGCTTAAGTATTATATATGATCAAGATTGGTTATAAAAACTACAATTCAAGTTAAAGCAATTACATGACTTGTTATGCATATTTACTTATATAAGAAAATCATCATGTTTGCCCTTGATGTTCAATGTAGTGTATGTCATTTATGACAAGTTAAGACAGTAGTTTTATTTTACACAAGCCCGAGTTATTACATCCTGTCTTTAATATCTAAATTCAGCAGACTGTTTCATCTTACATGATGATTATATATTTTACGTCTAGATTTACTAAAATCATATATTATATAACTATTGCGTGTGTGCTTTTTTTTTTTTTTTTTTTTTTTTGCTGTTGCTTAGTTATTTGAGACACCACAAGCTGTAATGTTTATTCTTATTATTAACTCCTTCCAAGCATGTTTATACAGTCCATAGATTTTAAATTATGAGACCCTTCTAGTTTCTTATTTGTTATAAGTATATTTCCATCCTTACATACACACATATCAGTACTTCAAGCACGGGCAATAATGCCCATCCAGTTTTGCCAGAATACCATTCACTAATTCATGTGGTGTGTTTCCAGGCTGTTCTTAAAATATCCAAACCAATATTTGTCCTTTTCTATTTTACCAGCCCATGCAGTGGCCACTCTGCCAGTGAACCACTCAACACAACCTCCATTCCCACATATATTTCCAGGAAGGAAATCCAATGACTTTACAGCATTTCCCAGTGACCCCAAACACCCCTAGAATCAGCTATCCCCATATGCTCAACATGTCCGAACAAGCTCACCTCCCAGACCATTGCAAAGTGTACTGCACAAGACCAAGTGCTCTTAGTCTTTCACAATAACTCAGACGTCCACTCTTATGTAAGTCATTAATGTGTTGTGACCAAAATACATTTTAAATATAAAATTGCGCTTATTATTATTTTTTTTTTCTATCAAGAATAACCTTAATGAGCTAAACAAAGTGTTGGGAGACCATCGATATGTGCACATGTGGTTTAAAACAACCCTTTTATTATATATTTTTAAAAAAAATGTCATTGCGAGAATCATCTCGTAGGCTCCTCAGAGCCATTAAACATTATCGTCACTCTGTCCTCATTACCATAGCAGCCTGGGAGCATCTGTTTCTGTTAGTGTGTCTGTGTACTGCATACCAGAGGCTCATGATGCACCTGTGGCAAAGCTTCTCTTCACTGCAACTTCAAGACTAAATTCCCTCCCTTTCAGTGAGGCAGCAGCCAGGAAAAGAACAGAGAGCAAACAGATAAAAAAAACTCCCAACAAGCCGCCACAACAAGAGACAACACACTCCTCCAGCCCTCCCACCTCTCACTCATCAGACATAGAAACAAACCATTCCCTGCCAAAATATCCCAAATCACAGTTCTATCCACCCCCTTCCCCTGGATCCAGGCTAAAACACCAAATGTCTCTTCCTAATTCACAAGCATCAGTAAACCTTGATCACAAGCTGCAAACCACAGCTTCCCGGAGACAAAAATGGCAACATATAATAGATGCCAGACACAGCTGCATCCACATACACCATGTCAGGCTTAATCAAACAGCTCTCAAAGCTATGATACCTGCCATAATTGATATTAATTATGTTTATACAGAATAATAATGACATTTGTACTAGCTGCCAGACACGGCTACATCCACGCACACCATATCAGGATTGATCAAACAGCACTCGAAGCTATGATCCCTGCCATAATTGATATTAACTATGTTTTGATACAATAATAATGATATTTGTACTAGCTGCCAGACACAGCTGCATCCACGCATACCATACCAGGATTGATCAAACAGCACTCGTAGCTGTGATTCCTGCCATAATTTATATTAACTATATTTAGACAGAATAATGATGACATTTGAACCAAGAGCTTGCTACTTTTATTTAACCAGGATATACATGCCATTTCTAAATCATAGTCTCCATGACAGCATTTATTTTCAAAACACTCTACTGTTACTGCTATTATATAAGATGTTAATTTGTTACATTTGAAACTGAACTCTGATGAATGGCACCTTGTTGAATTAGTTCATTAATTACTTAAATTATTATAAGTAAAATTAAAAAAATGAACAAAATAAGTATTCACTGAGTTCAAGTAGGGGAATAGAAACTTCTATGTTTGTATTATATGTTGCTTTGTATTATATATAATAAAAATATTAACCAATCTTGACCTACCTTTGCTTGTGAAGAATTACTTGGCTCTCTGAACATTCTGAATAAATCATTACTGTTTCTCAGTTGTTTAAGAAACCTTTCTTTTTTTAAATAAAAACAGATGAGAAGTGATGTATCATATCAATTGATACTTTGAGAGATGTAGTTGTAAGAGTTATTTTTTTGGGACAGCTATCTTGGAATCATTTTTTTGTTTCTTCTTTCTAACATCAGTCCAAGGATTTGTTTCTTTTTTTTCTTTTAAGAGTAGGGGCCATCCATTCAATTTCTTCTGGGATAGACACTATGTTGTTGTTTTTGATGAATATAGTAGCTTCTTCTAAGTCATTAAAGGTTCTCATCTCATTGGCAAAACATATTTTTATCTTGGCTGGAAAGGTCAGCTGTGCTTTAATGTTTTGTTTCAACAGTTTTATTATTGGCCAGACTTTGTTTTCCTTTGTTCTAGTATTCTGGAAGAATAAGCATTGTCAAACCTTATCAGGCTTTGATTGTATGTTAAGGGTGATTTTCTCCAAGCAGATTTCACTATTAGTTCCTTGTCTAGAAATGAAATACATTTTTATAACTATGGATCTAGGTGGAGTATTTGTTGAGTTAGAAGCAGGTTTCTTCAGTGCTCTATGCGTCCTTTCAATTCCAAATGATAATTCTTCTTTCAAGTCTAAAAATTGAGGAATCCAGGTTGTTATGAATTAAATAATGTCTTCACCTTCAGTGTTTTCAGGCAGACCAAAGATCCTTATGTTATTTCTCCTTTCCCTGTTTTCTAAGTCATCTATTTTGTTAAGCAGCCATGTATTCTGTTTAAGCAGAAATTCTTTTTGGAATTTTTCCTCTTAAGTCTCCCTTCAATGTCATTTAGAGAAGTTTTTATATGTAATTTTTGTATTGTGTTGTTGTAATAGTTCCTTAAGAGTATCAGTCTGTTTTTGAGAATTTAATTTGAGGTTTTCTAAGTCATTTTTAAAGCCATCCATCTTCAAAGATAGTTCTTGTAAGGTAGATGTCATCAATTGCAGTTCTTTTTTCAAAGCAGCATCTGGGTGAGAATTCCTTGAGTTGTTCATATTCAGTGTCTCAATATATCTCCAAGTTACTTGACAGGAACATTTTTGCATATCTCCACCAAATTGATATTTATGTAGTTTAGTAGTTTATCTATAGATTTCTGGTGTTTTAACTTGAAAATAATAACATTTTCCTATATTATTATACTAGTTTATGGAGCTCTCAAAATTCACTGCTCTCAGTTGGCCATCTAGAATCCGCCCCCTTACAGGTATTTCTCATGTGTACATCCCTCCCAACTTCTTAGACCAAAAAAGCTGAACCAAGCCATAAATAAAATTAAGACAAAGGCCCAAGAATAGGGAGATTTTTTTAAATATGTTTGTCTTACAAACTTAGACAGTTGATGGAACAACAGGTTTTGCATTACTATTTTTATGATTTTTCTGAGGGATATGAAGTCTGAAACTGTGATGTTTGTCATCATTTTCTAACTTCGCTCTTTAATATTTTGCCAGTACAAAAGTATGAGGCCAAACTATGGATATTCTGTGAAAATCGGTGCTTTTGAGAGGGATAAATGTGTAAATCTTTGATGAGTGAGGCCTATTAGTTGAAAGAGGACATGTATTCACACAAGTCACTGCAGTCACATCTTGATGTTATTGCTGTAAAAATCACCCATCTTATACTTACTTACATTAGCAAGTAACAGTATGCAAGGATATGACATTCATTTGTATTCTTAGACATTTATTTTGGTATTCCAGTTTCAACACTTACCTTGGAAATCCAGCAGTTGCAAGAGTTTAAGTTTGGGGCTGACTCCGTCTGATGCTACCAGTACATAGCCATTACATGGGCAAGTAAAGGTTTGAGCATTGCCTGACATCGATGTTACTGTATGTATGTGCATAGGATGAATGTTTTAGCACTTAGATAGTAAGCATGTGTGTGCTATCCATTGCCTTTTGGCCAGTGCAAGGGCATATCATTCATGCCTATGTCTGCCTATACCCACAAAGGCTGCTGGTTTCTCCTTTCACTTCTTACCTGCATGTGCCTGTGGTGACCTTGCCAGTTGTCATGGGATGTGTGGCTGTTCCCCTTGGTGTTCCTGTTGAAGCTGTTTTCTCAGGATAATGTTGTGAAACATGGCACAGACAGTGAATATTTCAGCACATGTATTGGGATTGTACTGCAGGGCTCCTCCAGAGTTATCTAGGCACTGGAATTGTGTCTTCAGCAGCCCAAACATATGCTTTGTGATAATCCTTTTTTAAGCATGTGTCTTATTATAGCATTCTTCAGTTGGTGTGTGTGCATTTCTAATGGGCGTCATCAGCCACGGTTCTAGTACATAACCTGCATCCCCAAAAAAAGAACCTGCAGGATATCCCCCCTAGAAAACATCTTATACAGTTGAGAGTTGTGCCAGATATGTGAATCATGGTAACTGTCTGGGTTGCCAGCACACACATTCAGGATAATTTTCTTCACTTTACACATGACCTGGCAGTTAATGGAGTGGAAGCCCTTTTTATTTGTGTACACCATTCCCTGTTCCCCAGGTGGTGCTTTGATCTGTATGTACGTACAGGATTCAGGGTAGTGTGCTACAAGGCAGAACTCCTGCATAGTTGTGGCTCTGTCCTCAGGTGTATGAGGAGAATATATATAGTCACTGGCATGTTGTAGTATAGCATTCAGGAATTCATGTAGAATCCTGGATGCTGATGCCAGTGACACCTCAGCATGTCTCCTGTTCATCTCTGGAAGGCTCCTATAGCTAATATTCTAAGTGCTACAAATACCTTAGTCTCCACTGCTATAGTTTGCCCTTGCTCTCAGTTGAGGATGACAGAGGTTGCAGAGTTCCTGTTCTGTGTTTATATCTACCCTGTGGCACTCTACAGTTTCCAGCTCATGTAGATTGTGAAAAGTTTTACAGGTCTGGACACCTTTTTCCATCTTAGCAATGGTCTACTAGCAGCAGTAGCAACACAGACATGTGCCTGCTGCACATACACATGAATAAGAGCAACAACAGTATCTGCCATTCTTTCCATGTAGACTAGTTTCCAAAAGGTTTTAGAATTTGCAGGGATAACTAGCACTGAGTCTATACCATTTCTTTACAGCTTGTTGAATAGCTCCTCCATCCTGAACTAGTTAATTAGCATACAGTTCAGCTGCTTATGCTATAATTAGCATGCCAGAATGTTTACCAAGTTTGCGGGGCTCTAAACACTATGTAGAGCTGCTTACTGAATACAAAATGGATCCACATGCACACAGTTTTATCAAACTGTGTAGGCTTTATTGCATTAATAACAGGACAAAAATGACATATTTATATCTGCAGACTACTGATACAAGTTGATTTGCAGATATGCCGCTAGATGTATGGTGCAATAACAAAGGTAGTCCTGTGTCAGTAGTACCTTTCTGCAGTTGTATTCCACTAGGTTATAACAATTATACTGGGATTTTTGAATGTAATATTACTCATGACAAGTCTGATGAACCGGTTCCATTTATATCCTACACAGTTCTTAGGTAGTGAATCACCGTATGAGTTTTGGCTTATTGTGGTTTTGATGACAAGCTTGTCTACCGAAGTAAGATCTAGCAAGACTGGTGCCATTCTAAAAAGTGGTTAAATAGGAATGAGGTTTGTGGAAGAAAAACTGACAGACAGAGTTTAAAGTATTTCATTTTATATTAGCATGAGAGTGATTGGAATGATTATTTATATATAATTTGTATATTAACTGAGTAAGTGGATAGGACTGTAGAGCCTTTTCAATAAAAAAGCTGCAGTGGTTTGCTCTATGAGTCAGGCATAGTAAAAAATTTTCATATTTGAGTAAAATTGCTCTATTTTCCTTCAGAGATTGGCAAGAATGTCTGAAGAGATGATATATTCATGAAACAAGATGGAATAGAAGACAGAGGCCTCCAAATTAAGTGGTTTGGGTAAAGTAATATCTGACATGGTGACATTTGCATATCTGATACTGGACACACAGAGAATACTCAGTATGTCCCTTATTTGTGCCCTTTGTCTCTTTTTCTCAATCAGTTCTGTCCACTCTCACAGTACACTACAACTTTAATTTCATTTCTCCTCCTTAATGCTGTTCACTTTTTCTCTTATTTATTTATTTGACATTTGTTGACCTGGTTAGTCCAGCTGAGCCTGAAGCCCATTTTCAGTGGAGACCTGAAGAGAAAAGCACTGATACATATGTTTATAACAAATACAATAAAAGAATGAAATCTAAAAAAAAATGCATAGAGAAATGATAAAATGAAAGAAGGAAGCATAGATTGGCCTATATAAAACAGATTTTGAACAGTTTACTATTAACAGGGAGTAGGTATCGCTGAGTGAGTACAGCATCCAATTGCCTCTGGGAAGAGCATCACTAAACTGTGTGCAGTGTAAAAATTTTGATTACGTCTCAGTAATCAGAGGACAGTGTAGGAGGAAGTAGCCTAGGAGAAAGAACACTTGGAAATTTAATACTAGTATAGTGAAGTAGTATGAACCTCAAGTTACATTGTATGTAAATACACTGTAAATACAGGGGAAGAATAGGATATGGATATCACTAAGTAGAGGTATTATATCTGAGAGGGAAGATAGAAGAACTGTACAGGCAGGTGGGTAGACAGACGAGAAGACATAATGGTTGGGAAGGGGTGGAGGTTTTAGGTAGCATTCTGAAAAGGAGAGGTCAATGAATTAAGAAGGAGTAGTTTCAGTTGGTTTTTGAAATGATTACTGTTAGAGGTATTTCTAATGTTGGGGGAAGTTTATTCCAGGCCACGGAGACATTGTGGTTATATAGGAATTTACCTATGTTTTTGTTAGGCTTACGAATGACAAGCAGTTGTTGGTCGGAGCTTCTGAGAGGTCTGGAGGGGGTATAGAATGATGCATGTCTTCAATATCTTTTACTCTATAATAACACTATTCTGTTTACCTCCTTTATTATGCAACGTGGCTCTCTTCTTTTTTCTTCACAGTTAAACCTAATATTGTTGTATTTCCAGATAGCTGTGGACTGCATCCTCTGCACAGATGCTACATTGTTGCAAGTGTCTGTAAAGACAATTTTTTTGGTTTATCAGAGCAACAACAACTAAAACCAGTAGCCCTGCAAGATCTTACTGACCTAAATATTAACTCAATGTAAGGAGAATTTATTTATTCTTTTCTTTTCTATTATCATCTCAGTCATCCTCTGTTCATTCTAGTGCCTGTTAAAGTTTAATGTCTCTGTGCTTGGACTGAATGCAATGGTCTGCCACTGGCCTTTTTACAGCATTGCAAACAAAGATACCCCAATTATCCCTCTGCAGCTGCAGATTCCCTTCCCGGCTGCTCTGTAATTAACAAGCTCACCCTGCTTTACATGGCTTGCATGAACTTCCTAAACTCCTCCTACCAGCTACTACATTAAGAAATTTCCTTCTTTTCAGTATAGACCCTTCTGCTCTACTTATCTGTTTTATTTTTCTTCTTTTCACATGTACTGACAATGACATAGTTCTCATACTGACTACTTTAAATTCAGCTATTTGGAATTATTTCCAGATTCACTAAATTAAATCCTAGGGGCATAGCTGGCTCAACCAGCATTCAGCACCGGTCTCACTAGCTAACCCTCCAACCCCTCGAGCAAAAAAAAAAAGTATGTTCCTTCTACTGGCACACCAACTTATGCAGGATACAACCCCCTTCCACCCTCCAGCCCCACTGCCCAGCCATTCTGGTCACATTTCTCTGCCCTGACCCAACCCTCCTTCCTTACATTTTTGTAAAAAAAATCCTTTAAAATATAGCAAGCTGTTTACTACAAATATGAAAGGAGTGCTACAGAGTTCAGGTTTTAGTTAAAATGTTTATTTTTTTTTTTACTTTAAACTGCAGCAGACTGTTTATTACAGTCTAGCAAGCAGTTGCCACAGTTCAGACTACAGGCAGAGCACTACAGCACTCAGGTTTGACTGCAAATGCAATCCTGGCTTAAGTGAGATAGGGATGCGGGATGGCCAATAGCACCCCCTAACACTTTGCACCTAGTATAGCTGCTCCTTTCATCCCACCTAGTTATGCCACTGCTAAACTCCATCCTAAAATTAAGTACATCACAATTTTCTTACTTTTTCCTCTGGAATTTCACCTCTGTAGAGACATCCATCCCAGTCTTGGCCCACCTCTGTTTTACAGCAAAAAAACACAGGGAACAGCCCCCCCCCACCCCCCCGAGCTTCACAATTCCACAAATATGCCAGGCCTAAATGTAATCTATATTAATCTAAGAAGCTTCTGTAAGAAAATTACTAACATCCATGTCTGGATTTTAGCCCACTCATCATTCATCCCAAAATAAAGGATGATGAGATCCTCCCTCCAGGCTCCAACTATAATATATGCAAACTCTATAGATAAATAATTTAAAAAAAGCTGGTGGTGTAACTATAATCTTCAGAAATATCATACAAATGTTTCTATACCCCAGCAACATCCTCATGTTTAACAAAGCTGAGATTCTTGTGCCCTTCCTTAGACTTAACAATCATATAACTCTGTATCACAATCATCTACATTCCAACTGGCATTAAAATCCTCAGTGTCAAGGAAATCTTCTCATGGATATGTTCCATCATTTCCTCACAAAACTATAATCTTGGGCAACCTAAATATTTATTGACAGGTGTCATTTCCAACTACTCAAGAATCAGTTTCATCCAGTTCCTTAATACCCTCACTAGATATAACAAGCCTAGCAACAACTCCTCCATATAGGACCGTATCATGATTACCGATCCCAGCAATGCTACCTACACTAGAACTCCTCCTGATATAGCCAGTGATCACTACATTCATTTACAGAAATGCAACCACACACAGCTAAATTGCACCTCTTCAGTGATGTGTGTAATCTAACTACATTCACCCACTCTACTAACCTTCACTCAGAAGTGCCATCAAGTACTTGACTCTAGAAGAAGTTATTACAAAATTCAATAGCATATTTTGCTGCACTCAACAAACAAGCTCTACTTAGAAGGAAGTGGGTAAAGTCCAATCTGACCCTCTGGCTATCAAAACATACTAGAAGCAAATGCAAAAAAGAGGGAAAGCTTACCAGAAGGTTAAAACTATCCAAAAACGTCAACTTTTCAAGCAGCTTCATAATGCCACCAAAGCTGTATTCAAAGCTGACAAAAACAGTGCTACATCAAACATGAAATAGCACAACAAAATAACCCCAGAATGTCTTGGGGTTTCCCAAAAAAATATTTTACACTCTAGGAGAACAGCTCAGCCTTACCCATCCCAAAACATTCTAGCTGAAATAACTGCTACCCATTTTAATGAACACTTCATAAAAAGTGTTTTATGCTGCCAGCCTGACAAAAACACAAAGACAAATAAGGTACAGCAGCCAAATCCCTACTCTAACACTTTTACCCTAAATCCAGTACCAGTATCGACTATTAAGAAATATTTATCCAAGTTAAAACCCACTACCCTTGCCACCAATAAACTACCAGCCAAGCGCATAAAGCTATCAGTCAATGCTATTACAGCATATCATGTCTTCATTGTAATAAATAGATCAATCCAACAATCTTATGTGCCAATGCTCTGAAATATCTTATAAAATACCACTCTGCAGAGAATGGAATTCCAATGAATTTTGGAACTATAGACCCACTACCATTCTGTCTCCACTATCCAAATATTAGAGAAATGTATCTAAAACTAGTTACTACACTACATTCTTAACAATGATCTCTTTCCCATGCAGGATGGATTCAATTCTAAGCATACTATTACTACTGCCCTGTTCAGTTTCACCAGTTCAGAAATGATGACAAACACATTTCCTCCCTATTTCTTGACAACTGAAAGGCTTTTGACACCACCTCCCACAAAATATTGCAAGAAAAATTCTCTGCTTTTGGACTGACCCTCTCTACCATTCAGTGACTACAGAGCTGTCCCACTAACAGCCACCAGTCAGTTAAATGGAAGTCTAGCTAATCATCTTTTCTGCCAGTCCCTGTTGACGTACTTCTGGAATCCATATAAGGCCCCTTCTTGTTCAACTTATTCATAAACAATTTGAACACTGCAAGTAAATATGCTACCCTGATCCAATACGCCAAATAATTCTACCCTCATCTGCTTGACTCACAAACTGAACATTCTTAAAGAATTCATCATGATTTATTTTCTTCCATCAAATCTTGCCTAACAAATTCACACACACACACACACACACACACACACACACACACACACACACACACACACACACACACGCACGCACACGCACGCACACACACACACACACACACACACACACACACGCACACACACACACACACACACACACACACACACACACACACACACACACACACACAAGCACACACACACAAACTTCTTTTCCGCTTCACTCAAACCACCTTTGACATATTATCCTCCTCCTCCAATAAAATTCAGATAAAAGAAGTCTCTCAAACTACTAGGGGTGATACCAGATAATTTATTAAAACTCAGTGCATTTATGCAACAAGCCACTCAAAAACTAGATTACAAAACTAGAGTTTTATATAGATTTTGAGTTTTTTCTCTAGGACCATAGCAGGAAAAATATTGGCTCTACCTTTCTACTCTCTACTGTCTTAAATGCCTCCCCAGTAATCACCTTCCTCCACGATTCAATCAAATTAAAACTAGAGAAATACCACAACAAAAAATAAAATTTACAAATAACCAACCCAACAGGTCTCACCAATGTATAGTCTTTAAATAACAGCTGGGTTGATCTTCAACAATATCTCAAATATTTACAATTGCTTACTGCCTATAACTAAATACACATTCATGACAGTTCTTATAACTACAAAATACCTTCCAAATGAAGAAACCTAATAATACCCTTAGCTCTAAAAATCATCACCTTTCCCTCACACAAAAAGCCAGTAATGTGTCTGGTGATGCCTTATACTCTATTACCTCAAAAACCTTTAACTCAATCACTGCTACACTTAGACTTCACATCAATCTATCCACCTTCAAATCTAAGCTAAAGCAATTTCTGCAACAAACTGGATCCCACCTGCTTCTCCCCAGGTTGACTCTTTAGATATCCTCATTACTAATAGAACTCATAAATCACAATGCACTATGATGTTTGATGCATACACTAACACTGTAAAATACTAATAATTAGTAACACTCTGGCCAGGATTCAGGAAGCCTCCGTGTAAGAGTTATAACTCTTACACAGAGGCTGCAGTTAAACGGTGTGATGTCAGCATGTCATGCATATGCATGAGGTGCATGAGGCATGCTGAATCACACTGTAACTCTTACACGGTCCATGTGAGACAGTAGGGGGCGTGTCCATAGGCTAAGCCCTGCAAGCGGACATGCCCCCGGAAGTCTAGAATGGCAGAAAGTAAACAGCCACGAGAGAGGCCATGGAAATGTGAATAAACACACTACACAACACATGCCCCCACAGACCAGCAATGTAAAAAGTGAACAGATGTTATAAAATGAAAATGAAAACTGTTTTATTGTTTTTAAAACCCCGTAAATGTTTGCTACTGCGTGCGCTCGTGTGCGCGGGTGTGCTACTAGCGCAACTGCAGTTAGCAATCAGTGGAAAAGGATACAAGAACTAAATATGCAAAGTAAGCCAAGAAGTAATAGCATAGTGGTAGAGTTGCCGGCTTAAGAGCCAGCAGGCAAGGTTCAAGCCCACACAACAACCTTTTTTTTTTTTTTTTTTTTTGTAAATAAGCACTAAAAAGGCCCCTGACAGTATTGTACAAATGAAAAAGTATTTCCTTTTGTAAAATGGAATGAAATGGAGCATATATTTTCAAGTAATACAATAATAAAAATATTTAGAAATGCACTGATAGCTAAGCTGCTGTGAGACAGAGTGCCTGTAGCTGAGTAGTGTTTCAAAAGCTAAGCACTGGTTTAACAGGCTCAAACTGTGTGCAACTAGCTGTGCTCAGCTTAACATGCGTGTTACTAGCCAATTAAGGTTTAACCCAGCGCACACCATTTGCGCGGAGGTGCGCGCCGCGCCCACAAGCTAACCACTGGTGCGCATGCGTAACCTCCGCACAAAAGAGCGCAGACCTGGTTTTAAGTGCTTAAAAGTGCCTTTCGCATGTTTGATTGACAGGTCCTGTACTAATTTCTAGACAGTCATAAAAATAAAAATCAGTGGTCAGCTTCAAACCCAGGATACCATGCTCTAGAGTCAAGATACTAAACCACTAAGCCATGACAGCAGTACTTAGAAATGCAGAAATAGCATATATATAGGATGTAATCCAAAATGGAGCATGATAAAGCAGTTTCTGTGAAGTTGATACAATTCCAAAATGGCCAGTCATAGAAATGTGTGGGAAAATCGGCATATATAAGCCCCATAGGCGGGAATACACAGCATAAACGATTGTAGAATAGACCTGCAGGCAGAATGAGTGGAGTAGGGGAGGGACGTTGCTTTCAAGCACAGCGGTGGGGCATTGAGGAGTCCAAATACATGGTCTGGCTCCTCGTTAACCATCATGAGGCCCAACTCATGCAGGGCCAGGTCTCATGGGGAGCATACAGGGTGGAGGCATGGGACCAGTTGGCTCATGATCTCACTAGTGCTACTGGGATTCCGCATACTGGTGAGCAGGTCCGTCACCACCATGCGGACCTGAAGCGACATAAACAAGACCAGTTGACCCAATGGATCCAGGAGGCCTGGGATATGCCCAACGCCCCACTACTGAGTAAGTTACATTTTACTTATGTATGTAAGGAATTCAACTAGCTGATACCAAGGAGATGTGTATTCCAATATTACTTGTTTTGTATTACAGCTGCAGGTGTCCACTCTGCAAATCGCAGGGCACATGACCACAGGCTGGTGCGGCTGCACCACCATGCAGGTTAGTAACCCCACCTAGTACTTGTAAATAGATATTATAGTGTAGCACGTAGCAGAACACTGCAGTGTATTGATTAAAAGTAATAGAATGTGCAAGCAACAAGTGAAAGTCTGCAGGTATGGCTGCAACAAGTTCATCAGTATGCAAGTGAAACTGGAAATATAATTGATAGAAATAAATAGTTCTGTAATACAGATGTCCCACCATTAATTAAATGTAGTATAACATGCAGTAGTCTCAAGAGTACAGCTTCAGAAGCTGAGTTAATCACATGTGAGATATATCCCCTGTTGAAATGCTGAATCATGACAGAAGTGAGGCTGCTGGAAAGTGTTTGAATCACCACAGGTCTAATATGTGAACAAAGCCTAGAAGTACCAACCTGAACTGTGAAATAGCAGGATGTGTGAGAGTGACAGAAAGGGTCATGTATCAATAAATAAAGTAGTAATAACTCCTGAATATATAAGCCTCAGTGTGGTTCTACAGAACTAAATGCATGTGGGAATTAAAATTAACATCCCAAACTGATTTCAGTGTGTCTGAATCTTGAATGTTTAAGCCAAAATCTGTATATGGTGATGACAGTCAACAATTTTCAGATAGAATGAATGATTGTCTGACATACTAAACATCCATAGTTGTCCCCTGCCCTGTCATCAAAGTGTAGCAGGATGATGTATCTGATCAAATTCAAAATAACTAGGATAGTGATGTATCTGTAACAGGTCTAGCATGACAGTCAATTAAAAATCATTTGGAAACTATCACCCACAAGTTAATTGTGTTTCTATTACAAATGTATATCAATGTATAATTTATGAATGTGTCATCATTTTCTTTCTCCACCCCACCCTATAATTGTAAATTAAAAAACTCACTAAATATTGGTATGTGAACATTTCAATTACCATAGACATTTGTCCTGTTGTTTCAAAAATATATGCATGTCCGTTGTTGCATGTGCCCTGTTCATACCTGCAAACCTCATGGCCTGTTGCCATTAATCAACCATGCTTGTTGTTTGATTGTGTATTTCTGTTCAAATAATGCATGTGATATTGATATGCCTGTTGTTCAATGGTGTTAATATCTGGGTGTTTGTTTAATGGGAATACCAATGCATGCTGTTACAACTAATTTGAATGGAATAATATGCTACTAACCCAAACTAACATAACATACTCACAAACCTAGAACGCTTGGGAAGGCAGGTCCCAGCGGACCCACCTCTCCCACCTCATCTGGCGATTGCACCTGGCACTAGTGCCCAGGCTGGACCCTCCTCCGGTGGCCCTGTGCCACCTTCGGGTGGAAGCGCTACAGGGGATGGGGCCTGTCCCCCTCTGCAAGCGTGGCCGGAGGAGCCCGTCCACTCACCCACCAAGGTGTCCGGTCTGTGGTGCGAAGGGAGATTCAAGACTCTGTTCTTGGGCCCCTACGCCAGCTTGAGGCCCGGGTGGCACAGCTTACGGGCATGCCCGTTGTCCCATCTGCACAGCCCCCAGCACAGCCCAGTCCTGGGCTGTGAAGGAACAGTGGCAACTGCCTATGGGTGGGGATATCAGTTCCACTGTTGCCAACTGTGGGCTCATGTGCCCTGGATATCCCAACCTCCGTCCCCGTCAATTGTGTAACCCCCCCCACATGTGTCATACACCACCCCTGTATGCGTCTTGTCTGTCTAGTCTGTTAACCTACCCAACCTACCTCCCCAGCTATACTGACTACCTTCACCTGACATACCACTCTCACCTGATAAAAAAAAAAGGGCACTCTGTACCCACAAAAAAATTACGCCCCATACATAGCTGTCCATGTTGCACACATGTCCGCTGGACATTGAAACTGTTAATTACAATTGGCTCTGTACAACAGGTATTAATGTTGTCCTGACACCTCTCTCAGGGGTGGAAGGTTTCAAATGTCACACCAAATTACATACAAATGCACAGCTGTTGCTGAGAAAGACATGGGCAGCTATGGGCCTCACCTACATCCTTCCTGCAAATCCCAAGCTTGTTTCCCTACTGACTTACCCTCTT
Source organism: Protopterus annectens (assembly GCF_019279795.1). Taxonomy (NCBI): domain Eukaryota; kingdom Metazoa; phylum Chordata; order Ceratodontiformes; family Protopteridae; genus Protopterus; species Protopterus annectens. The sequence goes on along the minus strand of NC_056739.1, from coordinate 1,889,481,559 downwards.
TGTGACCCCTTTTTCACCACTTTCCTGTCACCCCTTTTTCTTTTCTTTCAAAGAAAATAGCACGGGTGTGCGCTTGTGTGCACGGAGCTAAACGGCAGTGTGCATGCGTGAGCTCCGCGCAAACGAGCGCAGACCTGGTTTTAAGTGCTTAAAAGTGCCTTTGGCACTTTTGATTGACAGGTCCTGTACTCATTTTGAAAGAAAAATAAATTCCCACTGCCAGTCTTGAACCCAGGACCTTGATAACACTAGTCTGTATGACCTACCACTCAGCCATGACTCTCATACAAGGACATAGTGCTAAAATAAATATAACATGTAATACTAGGAATCAATATAAAGGCAATATAGGATGTGTACTACCCAAAGCATGTCAGGTAGATTTTTAATGCCCAAATTACTGGATTCCCATACTAGTTTACTGTTAACAGAAACAGCCCTGCTAATTGTTAGCTTGTACATAATAATGTAAGGTAATGTACATATATGAAAGTATTATATGTACACACACACACACACATATATATATATATATATATATATATATATATATATATATATATATATATTAATACATATGAAATATAGTGGTAGGTGTCAGTATTCATACACACTCACTACAGGAAACAGTGAAGATAAATGCAGCAACCAGAATCTACAACACAGCCTGACTCCTGTGAGACTTACTAACCCTATTAACTGCGTAAAGGTGCCTTCAGCACTTTGATTGACAGGTCCTGCACTCATTTCGAAAGAAAAATAAATTCCCACGGTCAGTCTCGAACCCAAGACCTTGGTAACACTAGTCTGTATGACCTACCACTAAGCCATGACTCTCACACAAAAACATAGTGCTAAAATAAATATAACATGTAATAGTAGGAATCAATATACAGGCAATATAGGATTTGTACTACCCAAAGCATGTCAGGTAGATTTGTAATGCCCGAATTACTGGATTCCCATACTAGTTTAGTGTTAACAGAAACAGCCCTGCTAATTGTTAGCTTGTACATAATAATGTAAGGTAATGTACATATATGAAAGTATTATATGTACATATATATATATATATATATATATATATATATATATATATATATATATATTAATACATATGAAATATAGTGGTAGGTGTCAGTATTCATACACACTCACTACAGGAAACAGTGAAGATAAATGCAGCAACCAGAATCTACAACACAGCCTGACTCCTGTGAGACTTACTAACCCTTTTAACTGCTTAAAGTTGCCTTCAGCACTTTGATTGACAGGCCCTGTACTCAATTTGAAAGCAAAATAAAAGCATACTATTAGGCCCTACCACAAGACCATTGTAACACTAGTCTGTATGACCTACCACTAAGCCATGACTCTCATACAGGAATATAGTGCTAAAATAAGTATAACATGTAATAGTAGGAATGAAGATAAAGGCAATATAGGATGTGTACTATCCAAAGCATGTCAGGTAGACTTTTACTGTCCTAATTACTGGATTCCCATACTAGTTTAGTGTTAGCAGAAAAAGCCCTGCTAATTGCTTGTACTTAATAATGTAAGCTAATGTATATGTACACACACACACACACACACACATATATATATATATATATATATATATATATATATATATATATATATATATATATATATATATATATATATTAATACATATGGAAATATAGTTGTAGGTGTCAGTATGCATATACACTCACTACAGGGAACAGGTGAGAGAAATGCAGCAACCTGACTTTACAACACAGCATGAATCATGAGAGACTTACTAACCTTCACACTCACAGAACACTGTCGACAGCATACCAGCATGGTCCACGCCCTTACAATCTGAAAGGGCAACGCCTATCTCACATACCCTTTTATAGCACTGTCCTGAAATCACAGTGAGACATGCAATCAGTACACAACTGGCTGCATGCAATTAGCAAATGCTGCCTTACAATTGGTGCAGAGGCCATCACATGGACCTATGCAGATACCTACAAAAGCATCCAGTACTAACACTCACCACATGCAATACATTCATTGCACCAAACCAACAGAGAAAGAGAGAGAGAGAGAGAGAGAGAGAGAGAGAGAGAGAGAATAAAGCAATAAAGGCAGTGATAAAAAAAAAACTGCATCATCACAGCAACAAAACCAGCAGCAGCAGCAGCAATTAGCAGCAGTGACACAGCAATAGCTGACACAAACACAGGTAATGCAAAGTAGCAGGTTAATACTGTGTTTACTGTGAAACCTCCAAATGTATCATAGTTCACTATCTATAGGTATGTCCATGAGATAGGTTGTGTGTACATAGTCCTGATATATATACATATGTAATATTGCTGTCCATGCCTTCCATACTTAAAACTTCCATAGCTTAGAACACAAGGCCAGTTATGCATATGATGCAGTAGTTCCCAGGGTCAGTAGAGGTTCCTCCTCATTGGTGTGGGACCACTGTGTATGTATGGCACTGTTCAGGTACATATCCTGTAGTATGGCCAGGGTTTAAAATCAGTCTTTAATGTGGTGCTATGCCCTCTAGGGTTGAACGTATCACACATCCAGGGATACCATTTTGTAACAGTGATGCTGTGTGTTCTGCAATGTTGAGGGTGGCCCTCACCTGGACATGTGAGATGATAGGGAGGTTACATTCATCTGTGATAACTAATTCCACATGTGTAGGAGAATGGGGGGGGGGATACCTGCACCTAAACTGTCTGCAACAATGTTGCCAATATCTGTGCATTTGGTGAATGTGAAGCATCTTACCACTGCTGACCACAGATGCCTTGCCTTCATGTGAATCTGCTCTGTGCTGCAGTAGCCTCCTGCTATTGTTATACAATGTGCCTGTATCTGTAGTCCACTGGACAGGATAAATAAGTGGTGTGCATACGGTCTGGGTTAGATAAGTGCGTGCACATTACATGCACTATGTGGGATGTCTGTGGTAAGCTTTTGCAAAGGGGCCAGCAGTGTGTGTTGTGGCATTCACTGTCCCAGTGGGCTGCATGGATAGCATCACAGTCCTAACTAGTGAATAACTGTGTAATTACATACATACATACATAGCAAGGTAGTGTACTGTGCTTGTGGTGTTGTTGGGATATGTATATCCAGGCTGAGTAATGTGTGTCCACATCACAGTGTTGGATGGCAACACACATACAGTATGTTGGGATGAACACCCAGAGTGTTTCAGAAGTGTTGCCTGTGCAGAAATATCTGCCCATTACCTGCGCATCCCCCACAACACACACGCATGCAACATATGGCAGAAGTAGTATAGCAGTACACATAAGTTCATAGGTTCATACTAGGCTATCTGCCCTAGGGCATTGATAAGCCTAGCCAGAATATGTTTGTCTTTTGCCACCCAATTAAAATTTATTTTGCTATGCCCTTTTCCGAGGTTAGTATACTGTGCCTCTGTCTAACAGTGACATAGAAGTGATACACAGGGTGCAACTATGATCTCCCATCCACTCATCCAGATTCCTATGGAAGAGAGTCAATGAGGGACTCTGCCTAACCTGTACTGTGAGTTCATTACAGAGTGAAGGGAACCTCTGGGTTATGAATCTGTCCCTCCAGTATGTCCTATTTATTTCAGTGCTAAGGTTCAGGTCTCTTGAGCGTGTGGCTGTATGGGATTTTGATTTCCTGAGGTGCAGCATGTCCATTACTTCTGGGTTGGACATGGCTGTATACGTCAGGCACAGATTGCCTCTGAACAGGCAGTATGCCACTGAGTCCAGCTGGATTTTCTTTAACTGGGCAGCATATGGCATCTGTTTGAGCCCTTTGATCATCTTGACGAGGTACTGTTGGGGTTTTCCAGTTGCTGTAGGTGTCTGGTTAGGTACATCCCAAAAGGGGCATTGTACTCAATTATAGGCCTGATGATGGATGAGTAAAGAGGCACCATGACCTCCCCTGATGTACATGTGAATCCCTTCATGATTTGCTGGGCTATATAACATGTTTTTCAATCCACTTTGGCCACGTGGTTGTCAAATGACAGATTGCTATCAAGTTTGTTCCCCAGGTCCCCAATTACGTCTTCTGTACTTAATGGCTTAACACCTATGTGGTACTTTGCCAGCAATGTGGAGGTGTGGGTATCTTTGATGAATATTGATACTCCCCCTCCTTTTGCTGTTTGGTCCAAGTGTAGGGGCCGACAAGAATGGTAACAGGTATAACCTGGTAGTGCTGGTGTGCTCTTGGGAAACCTGAACCAGGTTTCTGTTACTGCACAGATATCGATGTCCATAATGCTAAGTAGAGTTTTGAGTGCGTGTATCCTGAGGTTTAGACTCCTGGCGTTGAGTAGCATTACTCTTAGTTCCTCATCCTTTGTGATACCTATGGATGTGGGTTTGCCTTATGAGCCTTGCCTAATAAAGGCACTATGGGTGTAGCAAGAGCCTTTGCCAAAATCCAAAAGCCCAGGGTTGACAGGTGCAAGCTGTCCCTAGCAAAGCATCGTGGCTTGTACAGCATATCATCCCAAGCTGACAGGCATTGGATCACCATTGAATGACACCAGTACTTCAGTTAATTGTTGAAAGTGATCATCTTGCCTTGATATTGTGGCATCATACTTGGTGAGGGTAAGATGCTACTCAAGGTCAGGGTCATACTGTCTTGGGCTACATGATCAGAGAGCTCCTTTCTGTCTCTTTTCATGTAGTCCAGGGAGGTATGTGTCAGGTCATTCACACCAGCATGGACAATGAGTGAGTCATATTTGTACTTGCCTTGGAGTGACTTGAGTGCTTGTCTTATGTGGCGGATCGTAGTGCCCGACAGGCTGCTCACTGTGACCCTCTCCTCGTTCAGCCTGGTGAACGTGACGTCAGTGTGCCTGATGATAGAGTCACCTATTACATGTGTATGAGGTGTGTTGTTCACTGTTAAGGGCTGTGAGTGTTCAGCACATTGGCTTTGTGAGATATGTGTTGCACGTGTTTTGTTTTGGGGTAGCGGTTGCTTGGGTGTCTGCTTTGGAGGTCTCTGCTGCTTAGGCAGATCTTTATTTTGAGCCTCCGAGTATATTTTTGTGTGATTATGTGTTTGTTTTGCTGTTGTGGTAGGTCTATGTGAGACTGGAATTGTAGTGAGTGTGGTTTCCTTCTCCTCCTGACTGGTTATGGCAGTATTGAGTAGAGAGAGCCTAGCCTCCAGTTTGGTATATGGTTGCATCACTCACATGTGTTTGGATTTGTTGTTAGGAGGAGGGAGTTGTCTGTGTACATGAGGCTGTTATAACATTGCCTCTGGATTACCACACTCACCAGCTGGACTGGAGAGGAGATTGACAACTGACCTTTGGACATGCTAGAATACTATTGTGAATTCTGTAATAATTGAAAACAAGGTCCAGTGGGGAGTGAGGGTGTACTGATATTAATTTCTACTGCTGATTGATATAATATCTTCATTGAGCAAGTGCCAGGTAACTTAAGTGCAATGTGTTACAATTAACTAAATGCAAAAACGACAAGCAGTCACTTTCTTTCAAGTGTAACAAGGAAATAAGTACAGTAAGCAATGCAGATATCAGTAGTGATTCACAGAAGTGCTGAGAAGCTGTGTATTATGTGGAATTAGCATACCAGTGAAATAACAAGCTAACAAATAACAAGCATATAAACAAAGCTAGAGTCAGGAGGCTTGTATGTAGTGTATGCTACAGCAAACAAGGTGCACCAATGTCAGTAAGATACAGTTCAAATATGCAGGCACTATAGACCTTAAACCAGAAGTTCCCAGCTATGAATGGCAGAGTACAGCCTATTCTCACACAAGAGTGCAGACCACAAACCTTGTTAATGTTAAATAACTGGCCTGAAGGCCAACTGCTTATACCAGAACTAATACACTTGGACACTGGGCTTTCAATCAGCATTTCCCAACTTAGAAGGATGAAAGCTACCTGTCCTGCCACCACAGTGCTTGCCACAAACATTCATAATGTAAAGCAACTGGTCTGAAGGCCAAGTGCTTAAACCAAAAGACTTAGAATGATAGCTACACTTTAATCAAATTACAACCAAGCAGTAATAACTACAATTTAATACTTCATATATAGACTGTGTACCATATATTGCTGACATACTCTGCTGATATCCTGTTTGTGTACTTTTCCAGGGGGATATGGCTCCAAAAAGGAACCCTGCATACTCTGCTGCAGAGGACGAAGTGATCCACCAGAGCCTGGTGCATGACTATGCCATCCTGTTTTCATGCACCACCCAGAATCAGCAGGAGAGGTCTGCACTGTGGCAAAACCTTGTCAGCAGGATAAATTATGTTGGCATGCATGATAGGACATATGAGCAGGTGAGACATCACTGCAGTGATTTGATTAGAAATGTCCGCCAGCGTGCTGCAGATATCCGCAGGCAACAGGTTGCCAGAGGTGGGGGGGGTGGCCACACATCCCCACCCTCACCAGACAGGAGGGGCTACTGCTAAGTGTTGTGGATCCAGCCCAAGAAAAACAACAGCATCAGACTTGCATCCTGATGGAGGTTGGATCCACACAGCAGCAAGACACTGAGCATGCAGGTAAGATGCCATATGTACATATGACTGTTCTGTACACTGTTACTTCATGCATGCATAAGGTGTGCACGTGGTATGTATCTGTCATCATGATATGTAATTGTGCATGTGTGATATTGGCATTATGAGCAGCTGATGTGTATAAGGGAACTGTTGTACTACTGTACTGTATCATATGCAAACACAATGGCACACTTGTGCCCACTGACATTACTTTCCTCATATTTCCAGGTCCCTCCCATCTAGCAACGAGGCAGGCCATACATGCTGGTGAGTGTGTTTATCATTACCTGAAAAACTATTTATAATACTAGTAAGAGTAGTGTAACTCAGTAGTATACATGCTGGTGAGTGTGTTTAATAATACCTGCAATACTCAAGTTACTACTAGTAAGAGTAGTGTAACTCAGTACTGATGTGTGTGTGTACTGTGGGTGTGCATGTGTGCAAATGTGCCTGTGCCCATGTGTGCATGTGTGTGTGTGTGTCCATGAGTGCATGTGTCCATTTCTGAATGTGTGCATTTGTATTCAAGTGCATCACCATAAAATATGTCTTGAGACTGTAATCTGTATTCCCTGTTTTCCTCCTGTAGGTTCTGGTGCTGCTCTGGTGACCTGCAGCAGGGAACCTGAATCTTGTGCCCCAGGTACTGATGATGAGGAAATGTCTATAATGGTGCAGGAAGGTGTGTCTGGGTCCGCCATTGGTCAGCCAATTGACAGTACACAGCTGTCAACCCCTTCAATGCGCACAGTCATCCTGCCGTTACATCCTTTGTCACCATTGTCCCTAGGCGATGGACAGTATGCATTGGGCATAGATCAGGGTAATGTGGTACCTGTGGTACATGCATCCCCACAAAGCAGCCATGAGCAGGGTCCTCCAATGGTACCACGCAGACAGTCGCCCATGGGTTCTTGTGGGGGCATCCGTGGCTGTACTGCCTCTGGTCGACATGCCCAAGGAGGTATGTCAACCTCCACTATGTTTCGGACTGTTATGCAGGCACAGGCGCGTATGGAAAGGTACACCAGACAGGGTCTGAGGGAGCTGACAGCATGTCGCACAGCCTTGACAGATGGCATGCGTGACATTGCGAATGCTATTCGTAATTTCACAGATGTCATTGACAGACGTTGTGGTGACATACAACAGCTGCTCCACAACCAGATGTCCATGGGCCAGGGCGATGGTGTGCATTTGCGGAGTCGACATGGCCGTATGCCAGCAACAGCACCAGCTGGCAGTCACCGCGGACGACAACAGGCCCACTCACGCACCTCAAGTGCCAGCAGCAGCCCCAGCAATGCTGGGTCAGTGCTGTCATCAGGACACCCCAGGAGACCACATGCACATGGCTCTGGACAGTCCCAACAGGGAACTGTGTCCAGTCAACACACACCTGCTTCCGATGACAGTACCCAGTCTGGGTTAGTACCGGATACGGTCCGTAGCATCCCTGCCAGGCACAGGTACCATGTCCGTGCCCACAGACACTGATCTGGATGACCTGACAGGTGCAGTCTGTGGCTGTCCAAAAAACCCTGTACATGGCAGCCATTATGTGTGACTGTGTGCGTGCTTACACACATGCAGAAATTTAACACCTAGGGCAAACACATACACACACACACACTGCACCAACACTGGTCCACCCTGTACTGCTGCCCCTCACAAACACACATACACACACATGTCAATTGGTGTTACAAGTGGCTGGCTTGGGCATACCTAACCCACACCCTGTGCATATGATGACACTGTGCCACCTCCTGCATACTACAACATCAGTGCAGGAAAAGGTAAACATATTGCTGATGCACAGGGTGACTACATAGATGTGTATAAGTAGTAACATGTTGGTAACTGTTCACTGTTCCACTATGATTGTGTGTATATCCCAGCATTCCTGCTGCAGTAACTGTATGAATGTCCTGAATTGTTATCTGCACCCATACTACTTACCAAAGTGTACCAGCTGCACACCATCACATGCTACCATTGACTATGGGAATGTGCATCATGTGCTGTATTGTAGATTCAGTTATATGTATCTGTTCTGTCACACATGCATTTACACACACCATGTTACCCCCACACATGCACATGCTCACCTGCCATTTCCATTATTTATTACCCTACATGAGTAGCTGTCGACATATGACAGGTACACATTTGAAAAGTGCACTATTTGGATTACTACCAATTTCCTCTTCTTTACCTGTACTCACAGGGTGCAGGCAACCTCATTAGTTTAAAAGTGTAATGTGCATCAGGTACTGTGGTTCCCTGATTGCCACATCCAACATGTTTTCCATACGGAAATGCACACACAGAAACATCCCACATACACACACTTGCCACATTCAGGTTTCAAAACACTATCTAGGTATGTTCTGGTACATGTGCATGTTACAGTAGCATGTAGCACTATACTGAGTACTGGCAGTTGTCTGTTGTCATGTTGTTTGTATAGGGTGCTGTCAACATCACTGTTTGTTAAGGGAAATGTGCACCCTGCAGTGCGTAGCCCCATTTGGCAAAAGCCACATCCCACCCCCAGCATTGTGCACACACACTAACCCCACTCACACTAAAACACATACTTTCCATTTGCAAGATTCAAAGCCCTACCTAACTGTGTTATGACACTAGAGACAGACAGATTAGCAGAGTGCGTTATTTGCATTAGTGGCAGAAATTCTTTCTAATGCTGTACTTAGAGGGTGCTGACATCATCTGTGTTTAGGAAGAGGGATGTGCACCCTGTAGTGTGTTCTCCCAGTTGCCAAAATGCACTTTTCCCTCACAGCATTATGCACACACACAAACCCCACTCACACACATTCTCTTTGCAGGATTCAAACCCCTACCTAACTATGTTATAACACTAGAGAAAGACACATTACCAGAGTGCGCTATACGAATTACTGGGGAGCTTAAATTCAGGTAATATAGTTATAGAGTGCTGACATCATCAGTGTTTCAAAAGGGGAATCTGCATCCTGTAGTGTACTGTCACAGTTGCTAATAGGGGCATTGGTAATATAGTTATAGAGTGCTGACATCATCAGTGTTTCAAAAGGGGAATCTGCATCCTGTAGTGTACTGTCACAGTTGCTAATAGGGGCATTTCCCACACACACATAGATGTGTTTGAGGTTTGCATATGTGGGGGATCCAGTACTCCAGTGTGATTAGTATATGGTTTGATTGCAACAATGTGGGATATACTTCAAGTGGTGAGCATTTTGTACTCATGTTTGTGATGATCAGGTCTAGTATATTTTCCCCTCTTTTGGGAATGTTGACTACTTGTTCCATAGCTAAAGAGTTTCTGAACTATGGGAACCCTAGAGCTTGGGTATTGTGGCTTGAGTAATGTTCACAGTCTATGTTTGGGTAGTTGAAGTCACCCAGTATGATGGTGTTTGCAGAGAAATCTATACTCTCCTGTGTCGTCATGAAGGCTGTGTGGAATTCCTGAGTTTGAGAGGGTGATGTAAGAGCTCCTCTGTGTCTCTTTCCATGTGGTCCAGGGAGGTACGTCTCAGGTTGTTCACACCAGCATGGACAATGACTGCCTCATACTTGTACTTGCTGTGGAGTGACCTGAGTGCTTGTGTTATGTGGCACATTCTATCACCCCACAGGTAGCTAAATGTGACCCTCACCTTGCTCAGTCTGGAGGGCGGGACGTCAGTGTGTCTGACCATGGCATCACCTATTATAGGTGTGTCACACATTGTGTTTGGCCTTATGGGCTGTGCCTGTTAAGAACACTGACTTTGTGAGGTCTGTGTTGCTTGAGATATGTGTTCATGTGGGATGCAGCATGTCTGGCCATGTCATTTCTGTCCGTGGTCTGGTAAGTATCACCTTTGGTGACATAGGTATTCATATGTCAGCTGGTGAGCATTTGCAGTGTTACCTACTGAAAGTGGTACAGCTTTTTTGTTGTACAATGGACTACATGCAGCCCTGCTTACAGTAGCTATGTTTGCATGCATGTTTCCTTGCAGTTACCCTGGAATACTGATCCGACCTGCCATGCAGAGTTACACAGCTTCTGTGGACTCCTAGTGACATCTGCATAGCTTACTATATGTATGTTCATGTCTCACTTGACAGAATGTCACTGTTTCTCCTGTGCACATGTACATTGCCTGTGACACTTTGCATATGACTTACCTGGCATCTGTCCACGTGAGCAGTCATATATGCCACTGCAGGACTCTAAACCTGATGATGCACACACTCAAAACATTCCTCAGCATGGAGAACATCGCTATCTGTGCAGTAACAGATACTGGATTCAGGGCTACCAACAGCACTCCAGCACTACCAAGTTATACCTCATACCATGCTTTTCAGGCCCAAAACTTGCACAAAACCACAAAAGGAGGAGGTGTATTGATATTCATCCAAGATACCCACACCTCCAGGTTGGTGGCAAAGCACCAAACATCAGAGACTATCCATATGCAAGTAACAATGGGTAAAACTGCCTTCCAGATTATAGCCTGCTACAGATCACCCTCACAAACACAAGAACTGCACTTGGCCTTCCTGAAAACAGTTGGAAATATGTAGGTCTGTCCATACACCATTATATTGAATGGGTTAAACTACCCAAACATAGACTGGGAGCATGACTGTAGCTCCAACACCCTAGCCCACAGATTACTATCATTTATATACCAATATGCTATGGAACAACTTGTTACCACTCACACAAGAGGGAAAAACATACTGAACCTAATCATCACCAACATGGGGACTCTATGCTCCAGACCAGAAGTGTATCCCTCACTGGTAAGATCAGACCATAAACTAATCTCACTGGATATACACATCCCAAGGCCACCCACTGCACAGAAGAATACAGTCAACAACTCATGTAAAGCATGTTCACACTCCTCATAAATGATGTGGAAACCTTCAAAGCCCCCAGGCCTGTTGAAAATATGGACCAGACTGCAGATACCTGTATAAAGGCATTCTATGGACACCTTCAGGAATGCATGGATCATGCAATCCCAAATAAAACCAAGACCCAATCCTCCAAAGGCAGACGTCCTGTGTGGTGGACACCAGCCATAAACAAACTATACAATAGAAGGATGAAGCTACTAAATGATACAACAAACTCCCAAAATGTGAAGGCATCACTGATGAGTATTAGAAGAAAACTACAGGCACTCATAAGATTGTCTAAGGCCATCTTTGAGAGAAGATTCCACAAGACACTGAGGATAATCACAAGGCTTTTTGTAGTTATGTTAGGAACCTGGGTGGTAATTCCCAGATATGCTCAGAGGTAGTCCAAGATGTCACAAGAAATACCAAACACACAGACATTGCCAACATCCTAGTGGACAGGTTCACTGCTACCTTCTCCCCCCTCCACACCAAAAGGGCAAACATTTCTCCCAGCAGAGTGCAGCCCCCCCTGACATCTCAGATGCTCAGGTAAGAGCTGCCCTCTCCAAAGCAATAAATACTGCATCAATGGGACCAGATGGTGTCCCAGGCTGTGTCCTACATGAACTCCAAGAAGAGCTACACCCAGACATAACACTACTGTTCAATCCCAGCCTTACTACATGATATGTGGCCAAAGAGTGGCATACAGCAACAGTGGTCCCTCTACATTTAGGTGGTGCCTTAACGGATCCTGGACACTATCGCCCCATAAGTCTGAATAGCTTGGTCTGCAAAGCTATGGCAAGGATCATCATGAACCTCATAAATATAGATATTGGGGACCTACAGACACTTCATCATCCACAGTTTGGCTTTGTTAATGGCAGATCCTGCCTCTCAAACCTGTTTGATTTCTTTGAAACAGTCACCAAGGCCACTGTCAAGGGTAGGTGGTCTACACAGCCTACCTGGACCTTGCATAAGCCTTTGATACAATACCCCACTTGTGCATTCTAGGGAAGCTCACCAGTGTACATATTAACCCCTATGTCACTACAGATTTTGCACAGTGGCTCAAGGGCAGAACACACATGGTTAGAATTGCTGGAGCCATGTCAGCCTCAAAACCAGTTACAAGTGGTGTCCCACAAGGCTCAGCCCTGGGATCTGTCTTGTTCAGTATATATTTATCAGAGGTACAGGCCAACATGGAAGGACTGTGGCTGAGCAAGTCGCAGATGACTGCAAACTGGACGCCATAATCAACTCTCCAGCCAACACACGCATCCTCCAAAAGGGCCTCTTAGAAACAGACGACTTGTGCCACAGCCATGGCCTCAAGCTGAATGCCAAAAAGTATATAGTCATCCCCTTTGGCAAAAACAAAGTGACCACAAAGTACCACATATGTGTTAATCCATTAAGTACAGACGAAGGAATTATGGACCTTGGGGTACACAAGTTGATAGCATTCTCTCATTTGACAACCACATGGCCAAAGTGGTTAGGAAAACATTTTATATAGGCCACCTCATCATGAAGGGATTCACATGTAGATCAGGGGAGGACATTGTGCCTCTTTTCTCATCCCTCAGCATGCCCATAATTGACTACAATGCCCCTGTCGGCATGCACCTTACCAGATACCTGCAGCAACGGGAAAGACCACAAAAGTACCTCAACAAGAGGATCAAAGGGCTCAAACAGATGCCACATACTGACTGGTTAAAGAAACAGCAGCTCTACTCAGTGGCATACTGCCTCTTCATAGGCAATCTGTGCCTGACATATAAAGCCATGTCAAACCCTGACTTAATGGTCATGCTGCACCTCAGAATATCCAGATCCCATCAAGCTACACGCTGGAAAAACTTGAACCTCAGGTGTGATATACATAGGACATGCTGGAGGGACACATTCATAACTCAGAGGCTCCCTTCACTCTGGAATATTATCCCAATAGAGGTTAGGCAGAGTCACTCAGTGACTGTCTTCAAGAGGAATATTAATGACTGGATGGGACATTGTAGGTTTACCCTGGGTATCACTTATGTGTCACTGTTAGACAGAGGCACAATCTACTAACCTTGGAAAAGGGCATAGCAAGATAGATTTACAATGCATGGTGAAAGCCACACACATTCTGGCTAGGTTTATAAATGCCCTAGGGCAGATAGCCTAGTATGAACCTATGAACCTATGTATCTTGTTCACCATTGGCCCTATGTGCTGTTAATCACCAATGCAATCTCAATACTATGGTAGCATGTGCAAAGGTCAATTGTCAGTCACCTCTATGGTACAGTTGTGGAATATGTGAGTCATGTAGTAATGTCACAGCTGCCACATGTACACAGTCAACTCTATCCCCTACCCATGGATGTACAACACATGTATGAGATGGAAACACATAGCCAAACTGTGGACTAAGCACTCTGAACCCAGTAGTGGCATAACCTGTTAGGTGGCATGAAATACTACAGTGACTGCAATACCAGTCTGATGTAGACCTACACTGACAGCAATACAAGCACGGGAACACACCGGGCCATTCGTGGAGCCTGAGAATGGCATCCTGCCTGAGTGGCAGACACCTCTGCAGCTGGCACACAGGCATACGTTAGGCCTGAACACAGCATGCATAACACATAGCACACAAATCCTGTGTGCCAAACAAGCACAGTCTGTACAGCTATACAACACTACTGCTGCAGTTGTGTTAGGTACTTTTATTGTCCGGTACAGTGAGGTCATGCTCACCAGGCTGGACAAGGTGAAGTTCACAGTGATATGCTCATGGGGCACCATGGTCCACCACATAACACAAGCATACAGGTCAGTCAGATGCATGGACACATATGACTCAGTCATTGTCCATGCCACTTCAGCTGATGTATGATGTCCCTCACTGGAATACATGATAGGGAACATGGAAGGGCTCACTGAGCAAGTGGCACAGGCTGGTAGAACCCTGACCTTGGTTGGCATCATACCCTCACCATGAATGCTGACATACTACTGAATGCTAATGAATTACTGTAGCTACAACACCCTAGCTGAAAGTTTCTTAGCATGCGGTCACTGCATTGCTATGGAACAACTTCTTACTACTCCCACAACAGGTGAAAACATGCAGCACCTCTTCATCAACAACATGTAGACTATATGCCCCAGACCAGGTGTGTATCCCTCACTATTAGGTTGATAGCATCTACATCTCACACTGTATATAAACATCCCACATGCAGCACCTGCACAGAAGACCACAGTCATAATGTTACCCAGTGCAAATACCATGTATTCACATGTGGCAGGCATCACACATGGTAACTATTGAAGGTCACAGGTACATATGTGTATTTGGCACACACATACATCATGTGTGCATTGCCATAACTGGTTTAATCAATGTCATGCATTATTGTGAGAAACAACCTGCACACATGGGCATTCTGTGTGAGCAAAACACACATGACATGTCTGGAATCAAAAGCCATAAATAATTGTGATATTGTTTAGAAAGGGGTATGTGCATCCTGTAGTGTGTTTTCCCAGTTGCCAAAAGGGACGTTCCTTTCATACACACTAACCCTCCTTCACACACACTTGCTGGATTCAAACCCCTACCTAACTATGTTATAACACTAGAGACAGACGCATTAGCGGAGCGCGTTATTTGGATTATTGGGAGATTTCTTTTCTCCTGATATACTTATAGGGTGCTGACATCATCGGTGTTTAGAAAGGGGAATGGGCATCCTGTGGTGTGTTTTCACAGTTGCCAAAAGGGATGTTCCTTTCATACACACACTAACCCCCCTTCACACACACTTGCCACATTCAAACCCCTACCTGACTATGTTATGACATTAGAGACGGACGCATTAGCGGAGCACGCTATTTGCATTACTGGGAGGTTTATTTTCTCCTGATATACTTATAGGGTGCTGACATCATCAGTGTTTAGAAAGGGGAATGGGCATCCTGTGGTGTGTTTTCACAGTTGCCGAAAGGGATGTTCCTTTCATACACACACACTAACCCCCCCTTCACACACACTTGCTGGATTCAAACCCCTACCTAACTATGTTATGACACTAGAGACAGACGCATTAGCGGAGCACGCTATTCACATTACTGGGAGATTTCTTTTCTCCTGATATACTTATAGGGTGCTGATATCATCAGTGTTTAGAAAGGAGAATGAGTATCCTGTGGTGTGTTTTCCCAGTTGCTAAAAGGAACATTTCCCTCACACAGACTTGCACACAGACCAACCACAATCACCCACACACACACACTCTGGAAAAGCTGTCATTCCCTAGGGCAAACAGCCTAGTGTTGACCTCAACACCCATATGTTTAACTGTCAGATGCACATTATTTGGTGCTGATAGCAGTGTTTGCAGGTCTTTATTGCCATAACATTTCCTGTTTGTATGAACAACTTGTGTATCTGTGGACGATGTTTGCATATGGGGGAAATCCACTATATCATGTATGTCTCTGTAGTCATTTAAGTGTGAGCACTGGTCAGATTGCTATAATGTTGTTGGTTACTGGAATAACACGTACATATACCAGATATATGTGGCAAAATGCTAAACTGATATTTGGACTGTGTGAGCATGCCCAGTTCAGCCTTCCCATGGCATGTTGTGTGAAAGATGTCTCATTTATCAAAGTGTGTGAGCATGCCCAGTGTGAGCTTTCCATATGTTGAACTCTGCAGCCCATCACATTTGTGGATGAGTGTGAACTTCAACAAATATCTCCTGTTTATGGTTGTGTGTTTTGTGTCATGCTGTGTAATTACTGTCCAAATGCTTTTTGTGTGACCACAACAGGGATTATACTGTGCCTGCAGGTTTTGCATGGGATACTTTGCATACAATTGTCAGCATCTGTTCATACTGACCTAACACTGTAGTACTGTATAGTGTAGTGGTTCAGTACGTTCACTGTGGTGGACAGTATCCTGGGCTTTAGTCCTATCACTTCTTTACATTTCCATAGTGAGCACAACAGCCTGGTTAGGGTCCAGTTGTGCACATCTGCACAAAGGTGGTGCCTCTACGGACCCTGGTAATTACCGCCCCATAAGCTTAACAAGTCTAGTCTGCAAAGCT
This sequence comes from Protopterus annectens, assembly GCF_019279795.1. Taxonomy (NCBI): domain Eukaryota; kingdom Metazoa; phylum Chordata; order Ceratodontiformes; family Protopteridae; genus Protopterus; species Protopterus annectens. Next base: position 1,889,464,913 of record NC_056739.1, on the reverse strand, counting down.
ATGGAGAGGATCATAATGGAGCTCATAAACAAAGATATAGGGGACATGCAGACATTGGACTCGTCCCAGTTTGGCTTTGTCAAGGGCAGATCATGCCTTTTGAACTTGGTCAACTTCTTCAAAACAGTCACCAAGGCCATTGATGAGGGAAAGGCAGTCCATACAGCCTACCTTGACCTTGCAAAGGCTTACGACACAATACCCCACTCGGGTATTGTAGAAAAGCTTACCAACTTAAATGTAAACCCATATGTCACAAGATGGGTTGCAAACTCGCTTAAGGACAGGACCCACAGGGTTAGAGTTGCTGGCGCTATGTCAGACTCCAAGCCGGTCACAAGTGGTGTCCCACAGGGCTCGGTCCTTGGCCCCCTATTGTTCGTCATCTACTTCTCAGAAGTACAGGCCAACATGGGAGGACTTTGGCTGACAAAGTTTGCAGATGACTGCAAACTGGGCGCCATAGTGGAAAGTGCATCAAACATGGATATCCTTCAGAAGGAACTCACAGAAACTGATAGCTGGTGCCAGAGCCATGGCCTGAAGTTAAATGCCAAAAAATGTATAGTCATACCCTTCGGGAAAAGCAAGGTAACCCCAAGCTACCATATAGGTGGCAATCCTCTAAGCACAGAAGAGGTTATCAGGGACCTGGGGACCCAGGTTGACAGTGGCCTTTCTTTTGACACTCACATTGCTAAAGTGGTTAGAAAGACCTTCTACATTGCCCACCTGATCATGAAGGGATTCACATCCAGATCTAGTGAGGTCATTGTTCCCCTGTACTCTTCAGTTATCAGACCAATGATCGAGTACAATGCCCCATTCTGGATGTATCTCACCCGACATCTGCAGCAATTGGAGAGACCCCAAAAGTCCCTCACCAAAAGGATAAAGGGACTCCAACACCTGTCATATGCTGCCAGATTGAAGAAACTCCAGCTCTATTCAGTCGCATACCGTCTGCTCAGAGGTGACATGTGCCTGACATACAAGGCCATGTCCAACCAGGAATTAATGGACATGCTCCACCTCAAAAAATCCAAATCCACCAGAACCACTAGGGCAAGTGACTTAAACCTTAGCAGGGATATAAATAGGACATGCTGGAGGGATAGATTTATCACTCAGAGACTCCCTATGCTGTGGAATAGAATCCCGGTCCATGTGAGACAGAGCACCTCGCTGGCTCTCTTCAAGAGGAATCTTGACCTGTGGATGGGAGATCGTAGGTTTACCCCGGGAATTGTCTCTGTGTCACTGCTGGACAGAGGCACAACAAACTAATGGGCACAGTATTGTTTCCATATAAGGGGTGGCGTAAGCCACAAAACTCTGGGCTAGGCTTATAAATGCCTTAGGGCAGATAGCCTAGTATAAACCTATGAACCTATGAACCTATCTGACCATGTTGCATTATGTTCAGATTTTAACTACTTACAACAGCCTCGTCCAACATCAGTAGTGTATTCCACAACATAGGCGTATATTGGCAAACACTACCGATGTGCCCTTGGCCATTTCTAATGCTAGTCAGAGAGTGTGTTTGTTCTTCGACACATTATAAGTGTAGTTTTCCATGACATATGTCATGTTTAGTATACTGTGCCTCTGTCTACCCGTGACATAACAGTGATACCCAGGGTAAACCTACCATCTCCCATCCACTCATTAAGATTCCTGTTGAGGAGAATCAACGAGTGACTCTATGGATACCTGTACTGGTAGTTTACTCATGCGTGGGGGTGCCTTCTGTGTTATGGATAATGCAGTACAGCTTGTCCTATGTATGCCAGTGCTGGGGTTCAGGTCCCTCATGTGCATAGCTCACTGCCATTCAGATTGTACAAGGTGCAGCATGTTCATTGATTCCAGCTTGGACATGGCTTTTTACATCAGGCACAGCTTGTGTCTGGGTGGCCAGCATGGCAGTGTGTGGAGTTGCACTCTGTTTAATCAGGCAACACATTACATCTGTTCAAGCTCTTTGATACTCCTGGTGAGGTACTGTTGTGGACTTTACAGTTGATGGAGGTGTCTGCTGAGGTACACCCCACAGGGGCTGTTGTAGTCAATTGTAACGCTGATGAAGGATAACTGCAGAACCACAATGACCTCCCCTTATCTAGATGTCATAACCTTCATGATTAGGTTGGTATATGGATTGTTTCTGTTAACACTACAGCCACATGTTTGTCCAATGCAGGATATTTATCACCTTGTGTACCCAGGTCTGTCATTACATGTTAAGTATGTAATGGGTTAACACCTATGTGGTAATTGGTGGTCACTTACTGTATATCCACAGAGGTTGACTATACAGTTTTCTCCATTTAACATGCTGACATGGCTATGGCACCAGTTGTCTGTTTCTATGTGGCCCTTTGTGGGATGCTTGTGTCAGCTGGAGTGTCAGATATGTTGGGCGGTTTGTAGTCCTCTGCAAACATGTTCAGGCACAGTCCTTACATGTTGGCCTGTACCTATGTGGCATATATACCAGACGGGGAAGGTCCCAGGACCAAGCTTTGTGGGATACCTGTTATATGTGGTTTGTAGTCTGACATGGCTGCAGCATGTCTGACCATGTCAGTTCTGTCGTTGGTCTGGTTTGCAACCCCTCTAGTGACATAGGGGGGTATATATAAGCTGGTGAGCATATCTATATTGAACACGTAGGGTATTGTATGGAAGGCTTTGCAAGGTCCAGCTACACTGTGTGGACCACATTGCCCTCATCAGTGGCCTCAATTACTGTTTCAACTGAGTCACACATGTTTAGGGGCAGGGTCTGCACTTTATAAACCCACACTGGGTAGGGTCGGGTGTCAATAGATCCCCAATATCTTCATGTCTGCGGTACATGCTGATCCTTTCCATAGCTGTGCAGACCAAGCTTCTCAGGATTCTGTGGTGGTTGTTTTTAGTATCCATTCAGGCGACACCTTTCTTGAGAATGACCACTGTTGTTGTACACTGCTCTTTGGGTACATATCCTGTGGTAAGGCTGACATAATCTCAGGGAGGCAGCAGTCTGCTGGGAAAGATATTTTGCATTATGGGGGGGGCGGTTTGCACTGCACCTGTCAGGATGTATGTTGGCAATACGTGTGTGTTTGGTATGTTATTTGTAATATTTGTGTGATCCAGAGCATATCTGGGAATTCACAACACGCTTCCTACCATCAGTTGCAGCAGCCTTGGGGTTATCCTTAGTGTCCTGTACAATTTGTATCATAATAGGTTCATAGGTTCATACTAGGCTATCCAACCTAGGGCATTTGTAAGCCTAGCCACAGTGTGTGCGGCTTTTGCCACCCCTTGCTATGTGAATATTATGGCCATTTATGATTTACTTAGCTGTGCCTCTGTCTGGACATGACACAGAAAAGACCCCCAGTGTACATCTACAATTATCCATCCATTTTGCAAACTTCCTGTTGAAGAGTGTCAGTGAGGGGCTCTGCCTAACATGTAGTGGTATTCTGTTCCAGGGTGTGGAGAGACTCAGGGTTAGGTATCTGTCCCTCCAGCAATTCCTATTTGATTATGTGTTAAGGTTGACATCTCTGACTCACACAGCTCCGATGGCTTTGAGTTTTCTGGGGTGGAGTATGTCCATTACTTCTGTGTTGGACATGGACTTGTACAACAGACATACAATGCCTCTGTGTAGGCAGTATGTGACTGCATTCAGCTGTGGTGTCTACAGCCAGGCAGCATATGACATATATTTGAGACCCTTTCTGACTCTTGGTGAGGTACCTTTGAGGTATTTCTAACTGCTGCAGGTGCCAGGTAATGTACATCCCAAATGAGGCATTGTACTACAATATGGTCTGATAAGGGAACAGTATAAGGGCACAATGACCTTTGTTGGCATAGATGTGAATCCTTTCATGTTACAGTGTCCAATATAGACAGTCTTCCTAGCCAAATTGGCGATGTGACTGTCACATAACAGGTTACTGTCCACTTGTGTCACTAGGTCCCTGATTACTCCTTCCATACATAATGGTTTACCACCTATGTGGTAATTTGTGTGTACCTTGTTTTGTATTTGGTGGTACATTCATACTGTCCACTGTCTTCAGGACAGTGGGGTGGGGTTCCTGTGTGTGAGTGTGGTCTGTAGCATGCTACAGACTGTACAGCAGTCTTGCCTATGGTTAGTTGCACATGGGTGGACTGCAATGATGTAAGCATTGTCAGTTAACTGGACGTATAGATGTCTGTGCTGAATATGGATACTCACCCTCCTTTTATGTTTTGTTCCAGGTTTTGTGGCCATAACACATGATATGTGGTATTACCTAGTAGTGCTGGTGTGCTGTCACGAGGCTTGCAGCAGGTTTCTATCACTGGACAGACATCAATGTTCTCCATACTGGGGAGGGCCTCAGGAGCATGCATATTGAGGTTTACACATCTGGCATTGATCAGCATTACCCTTCTGTTTCTTTCCAGTTTTGTTTTCTATGGTGGTGGGTTAGTCTTTTCGGCCTTGCCTACGAAAGGATCTCTGTAGGTTGCAAAGCCTTAGGCAATATCCAGACGCTCATGGGTAACAGGTGCAAGCCATCCCTGGAACAGCAGCATGTCTCACTATGGAGTCACCTATTACAACTGTATCAGGCATGTTGTTTCTCCTTCTGTCCTGTGACTGTTTGGCACACCAGCTTTGTGTACTATGTGTTACATGTGCTATGTCTGGAGGTTGTTTTATTGGGTGTCTGCTTTGGAGGCTTGTGTTGGTGTTGTGTGTTTGTAATTAGGGCCTCTGGGAATGTTTTTGTGTTTATGTGTTTGGTTTACAGTCGTTGTAGGTCTATGTGTGACTGGGTTTGTGGTGTATGTGGTTACCTTGTCCTCCTGACTAGTTTTGACAGTACTGATTTGGGGGTGCTCAGGCTTCGGTTTGGCTACCTGGTTGTGTCTATCACATATATTTGTATTTATTGGGGTGAGTTGTTGTTGTGTGTGTACTTGGGACAGGTGTCACATTGTCACTGGATTCACAGATTCTACTTGTTTTGCCTGGCCTTAGTGGATTGTATGTGTGGACACATTTTATTGCCATACTAGTGATCACTGATTACTTCACTTTTTATGTTTGATCTATCATGTGGTAGCTTCCTCATTCTCTTCAATGGTTTAGTAATTGCTGGAGTCCAGCATACCAGATGCCTGGGTGTATGGCATTGTGTCTTGTTGCTATTTGTGATTGCAGACTCCAAGCACTCTTGGCTGTGTTCATGGTATGCCTGTATAACATGTTCTGCAGTGTGTCCCATATTCTGGACTTGCACAGGGCCTTTCATGGATTCCACATTGGTTTTTAGGGGTGTAAGCTATGCTTTATACATGTGTTTCACTGTGGTATTCTGGCCAGGGACTGGGGTCGGGATGTGTAACTACAGTGTGATTACTCTATGGTCTGGTCTAACCAGTGAGGGATACACTTCTCATCTTGACATCCAGTACACATATTTCTGATTATCACATCCAGTATGCTTACCCCTTTTGTGGAAGTGTTACATTTTGCATGTCCATTTTGTTTGATGGATTCTGGGATATTGTCTACAAATGTGTCGGTGCTAGTATAATACAAAAAGTATCGTGACAAACGTCTCAAAAGCTGACTTCACACTTCTTCAGACTGAGATGGTATCCTTTAAGCCCACTGGGCCAGTGGAAACCACAACACACAATGGTGACTCCTTTACAGACGCTTTCTACGGACATCTCCAAGAAAGCATGGACCATGCAATCACAAATAAAACCAAGACCCTCTCCACCAAGGGAAAGTGGCCTGTCTGGTGGACCCCAGCCATAAAGAAACTGTATAACAAATGAAGGATACTAATGCAAGACAGAGCTACATCTCCTAAAGGGAAGGCAGCTGTGATCAGCACTAGTAAAAAGCTACATTCTCTCATAAAGACATCCAAGGTCAACTTTGAGACAAAAATCACCAAAGACAATAAAGATAACCACAATGCCTTCTTCAGTTATGTCAGAAATCTGGGTGGGAACCCTCAGATATGCTCAGAGTTGGTACACAACAACATAAATTTCAGTGACCTGACAGATATTGGCAACATTCTGGCAGACAGGTTCAGTGCAATTTTCCCCCTCCCTCACCCCCAAAAGAAGATAGTTATCACAGCTGAATGTAACCTCACTGTCATCTCAGATGTCCATGTGAGAGCCGCACTCAGCAAAGACAAGAACACAACATCAATGGGACCTGATGGTATCACCAGTTGTGTGCTACGTGAACTCCAGAAGGAGCTAAACCCGTATATACAAATGCTATTTAACCTTAGCCTTGCTACAGGATATGTACCTGAACACTGGCGTACAGCAACAGTGGTCCCACTCCACAAAGGAGATGCCTCCACAGACCCTGGGAACTACCACCACACAAGCTTAACCAGCCTTGTCTGCAAAGCTATGGAAAGTGTCATTATGGAGCTCTTAAACAGAGACATTGGTGACCTACAGACCCTTGATCCCACCCAGTTCAGCTTTGTACAGGGCAGATCCTGCCTTTTGCACCTAGTTGACTATTTTGAAACTGTCAGTAGGGCCATTGATGAGGGCTAAGTGGTCCACACAGCCTACCTGCACTTGGCTAAGGCCTTTGACACAATACCCCACTCAGGCATCATAGACAAGCTCAACAGCTGAAATATAAAACCATATGTCACAGGATAGGTTGCAAAATGGCTAAGAAACAGAACCCATAAAGTTGACATTGCAGGTGCCTTGTCAGATTTAAAGCCAGTCACAAGAGGTGTCCCACAAGGATCTGTCCTGGGACCCCTCTTATTTGGCATTTACTTTTCAGATGTGAAAGCAAACATAGGAGGGTTGTGGCTGACAAAGTTTGCAGATGACTGCAAACTAGGCACCATAGTGAATACATCAGCCGGCACACACATCCTACAAAATGCCCTCACAAAAACAGATAGCTGGTGCCGGAATCATGGCCTGAAACTGAATGCAACTGATGTGTAGTCATCCCTTTGGGAGGAACAAAGTACCCACAAATCAATACATAGACAGCAACCCACTGAGCACAGAAAACAAATCAGACACCTGGGGACCCATGTAGATAGTGACCTCTCGTTTGACACCCATGTTGCCAAAGTGCTTAGAAAGACTTTCTATCTTGCCCACCTTATCATGAAGGGTTTTCCATCCAGATCAAAGGAGGTCATTGTACCCCTATACTTCTCCCTTATCAGGCCCATGATTGAATACAAAGCCCCATTTGGTATGTACCTCACCCAGCACTTGCAACAGCTGGAGAGACCCCAAAAGTACCTCACCAAGAGGATCAAGTGTCTACAACACATGTCATATGCTTCCAGACTAAAGGAAATCCAGCTTTATTCAGTAGCATACCGCCTACTTACAGGTGACCTATGCCTGACATACAAGACCATGTCCAATCAGGATTTGGTGGACATGCTCCACTGCAAGCAATCCAAATCCACCAGAACCATGAGAGCTAAAGATTTGAACCTCAGAACATACATGTATAGGACATGCTGGAGGGACAGAGTCATAACTCAGAGGCTTCTCACACTCTAGCAAAGAATCACAGTTCATGTTAGACAGAGTCCCTCACTGACTCTCTTCAAGAGAAATCTGGACAAGTGGATGTGAGATCGTAGGTTTACCCTAGTGGTCCTCCCTGTGTCACTACTAGACAGAGGCACAGTCAAGTTATTTGATTAAGTAAGGGGGTCATAATGTGTCACTACTAAGTCAGAGGCACAATATTCGGAATCTATTCTGTACACTTATTACCACTATAAGGGGTGGCAATAGCCACATCACTATGGCTAGGCTTATAAATGTACTAGGGCAGATAGCCTAGTAGTAAACTATGAAACCATGAAACTATGGTGTATGTGTAGGTATTTTTAGTCAAGCAATATAATGTGGTTTGGGGGCTTTATATCTTCCTGTATTCCAACATAGGCCTGGTGCAGTTCCTGCTATTAGGACAGTGGTCTGCAGCAAGCTATATAGTAGTAGGCAGTTATAGCCATTGGTATTTGACCATGGCTAATCCATGCTGCTTCTTGTTGTGGTACCAACATGGGGGTGTGGTTATCCATGACATTTATTGCTAGTCACCCTCGTTTTATAGCTTGTTCCATGTTTTTGCAGCTGTACATCACTGTATGAGGTGTGACCTGGTAGTGTTAGGGTGCTAATGTGGGCTTTGACCCAGTTTTCTATTACAGCACTGATATCTACATTCTCTATACTGTGTGCGTTTACACTGCATGCATCTTGCTGTTTATACTTCTGGCATTGGGTAGCATTACATCTAGGTTCCTATCCCTTGTGGTACCTATGAAGGTGGGTTTGTGTTTTTGTGGTTCATGATTGGTGAGGGTGGATGTTAGTCAGGGTCCTCAGGTGTGCATATGGTACATGGTGTTACATTACTTAACACATGGCATTCATGCCTCAGGTGGTGCTGCAGGGCTGCCTCTGTCGGATGCACATACTACACTCCCTGTACATGTTTGGAAGCAGGTTGTGTCATGTTAGGCGTCCCTGTTACAATATGAGTGAGTCGGAGGGGGTATCAGTCCCAGTGTTCCTACTGAGCCAGTGTATGTGCTATGCGTTGCCTCTTTGCCAAGGCCAGGGCATACTGGGCATGCCTCCTTCTGCCTACTGGGGCAAGGTCAGGTTGTTCCTCCTCCGAGTCACCATCTGCCTGTGGTGGCCTTGGCAATGGTGGGGGTATGTTTGGCCCAGCCCTATGCTGGTCCTGCTGCAGGTGTTTCCGCAGGATCATATTATGTAGCATAGCACATATCATGATCATTTGGGTACATGTAGTTGGTGTGTACTGCAAGGCTCCACCAGATGTGTCCAGACACCGGAACTGTGACTTGAGCAGCCCAAACACATGCTCTATGACATTACGTGTTTGTGCGTGTGCCTCATTATGGTGTTCCTGTTCAGGTGTGTGCGCATTTCTGATGGGTGTCATCAGCCATGGCTCAAGTGCATAACCTGCATCCCCCACTAGGTGTCCGTGTGGGAAGTCCCCACTGGCAAATGATTGGTAAAGCTGTGTCAGATGCCAGATGTGGGAATCGTGGTAGCTCCCAGGGCAGCCAGCACACACATTCATTATTATGCCCTGGGCATCACACACGACCTGGCAGTTGATGGAGGGGAATCCCTTGCGGTTAATATAGGCTCTACCCCGCTCACCGGCTGGTGCTTTGATGCATATGTGCGCGCAGTCTATTGCACCCAGTACCTCAGGGTATCCCGCTATTTGCTGGAAGAGACGCATGTTGCTGGCCAATACCTCACGGGCATTGGGGAAATATACATGATCACCGACATGTGCTGACATGGCATCCAGGAACTGGTGCAGTACCCTGGAGGCTGATGCCTGTGATATCCCCATCATATCACCAGTTGGTCTCTGGAAGGTACCTGTTGCTAGTATTCTTAGGCCAACACATACCTTGGTTTCCACTGGGATGGGTTCCCCTCTGTTGGTTCTGTGTGTGAGACGTGGCCTGCACAGCTCAACAATTTGCTGCAGAAGGTCTCTGTCCACTCTGTAGCGCTCTACTATCTCCAGCTCATGTAACCCATGGTAGGTGACCCTGGGCCTGAATACTCTTCTCCTTCTCCTCACTCTGGGTTGTCTGTCAGCATCTGCATTGTCACCACCCTCAGCAATTCGCCTATGCCTGATTATAACAGCTATGGCAGCCCCTAGCATTTCTGCTCTGAGTTCAGCTTTTTTCAATTTTCAATTCTGAAAGCTTACTCCTTTCTTGCAGTATCTCTTGAGAGAAACACCCTGCACTGCTGTTTGCAGTGTTTTAAGTGCTGGGTTGGGCTTCTAGTCTGCCTGTGTAATTGCCTGCTTCCAATTGTTATCACCAATTAACTCCAGCAGTATCCTCTGGCAGCTTCCTTGTATTCTGGTTGTTTCCTTTTTCCTCTCTGTTTCCTCAGGGGGAGCAATGTGCACACCAGCTTAAGCATGCTCACAGTTACTTAAACGCGCGCACACATCCTTACACGGTGTGGACTTGGCTGATTCATGGTAAAACGCGCGCACATTGCCTTATACATGTGCACGCCCGTGCAAACCATTGTAAACGGTTTGCAACACGCTCCCACATGTTGAACCTGCCTTACACGCGCGCACAAGTGCACATGCACGTATATCAAGAAAGTTTGAGTGTAGGGATAGTGTGCACCCTCTATTTCTTGACTTTCCTAGTGTTCTGTTGGGACACACCTCTCTCCCTGATGTCTGTCTGTCATCTGTCATGTTACACTGCCCTCCAATGTGATACATTTATTTTTATCACTCCCCCCGTGATGTCACCTACCTCTTACTCTATTCCTCCCCCTTCTGTAACTCTTACACTACTCGGAAAGTGCTCATTACCTATGTGGCAGTGTGATTCAGTATTGTAACCCCCATTTACAAAGGATTGCCTAGTAATGCTTAGTTATATCTCTTACACTGAGCTTCCCCCCCCTTGGCAACCACTACACGGTGGCCATATTGTTTTTGGTCTGCTAGTCCCTGCATTGTCATTCCATGTAATACATAAAACCCACAATTGTGGGCTTATAAGCTTCGGTTTTCACTTTTAGGCAGCGCACCCCATTTGTGCGGGTGTGCGCTGCAGTTAAACATCAAAATCCCCCGAAAAAAAAAAGTTATTTTAAATAATTTTGCATCAATTTTTAATGCCAATGGCCACATATTTGGCCATTGGCATGCTAGATGACACATATGCACCCTTTATTTGGAGCTGACATAGCTCCGTTGTCAATTTTGCAGAAATGTACTCAGTTGTCAGCTGAGTACATTTCTGCAGCTAAAACGTCCGTTACACGGACTGCTTTGGGCTTCCTGGATCGCTCAAATACCTCATTTGCATATCTTTGAGCTGCAAATGAGGTATTGAGCATTTCCACACCCAGTCTGTGTAAGAGACGTTTTAGCTGTCTCTTATACGGAGGTTTGGGCTGTTCCTGGATCGGGAGGCTTACACGGAGGCTTACACTACTCTTAAACTCCGTGTAAGCCTTCGTGAATCCTGCCCTCTATAAACATTATTTCCAATGTATGATGATGCTGTTTGACATACTGAATTATACATTTTTCTGGGTCTTACTAAAGAAAAAGAAAAAACAGTTGTGTAAAGTTCTTCAGAATGTCATAAAACCAGGGGAAATGTATAGTGTATTTAAGGGCAGTCACGCTCATTTAACATTGTTTCAAAATGTTGAACTATATAAAACAATTTTTTTTTTATATTAAGCCTTAGGAAAAACAAATTGATTATATTTTTTCATAAGATTACCATTCAACTGGGTTTATTATTTTGCAGCTATGTGTTTTATATCAGTGCAGTGGTGTGACACATGTAACACTGTGTCTCATGACCAGGTATTGAGCAAAAGAAGAGAAAGACAGGAGGTAGCTCAATAATAGCCATAGTGGCTACCAAATTCAAAATGATTCCTAGGAATGGTGAATCTACCTACCCATTTTCACATACTTTACATATTCTAGAAAGAGTTAACCTACTGCTGCAGCATAGTCATTACCTTGGAACAAAGTTTATAAGAAAGTTTCCCCTTAAACCACAAGAATACAGAATTGTATGTGTTTCAACATACTTTAACCACTTCAGTGTTCCTTTTATCTATCTGAGGGGATTTTTTGCAATCTATGCAAATTTACAAGACTTCTTAATGAAAAGATGTTCTATGCTATCTCCTACTGTGGATGTTAAGGTTTGCTTTTTATTATCCTTCAGAAACACTGCTGTAAATCATTTGGCTTTAATGATATTTCACATTATAGCTGCCTCTGTATGTGGGAGGTACATACAAGCTGACATAATGTTGATATGAATTATTACTTGAATGCAAAAACTGCTGAAATGAAAAATCGGGTAACTGGTGTAAAACCAAAATCTTTTTTAGATGTGTGAATGCTGTCCCTCTTTAAGATACACTTCATTCACAGATGCATGGTACAGGCACACACAGACACACACACACGTGAGTGCACACACGCACACACACACACACACACACACACACACACACACACACACACACACACACACACACACACACACATATTTTAGAATGCTACAGCTAAAGATGCATCTGTGTCAGACCCATAGAAAGAACACTGTTTCTCTTAATGATGTGATTTATCATGCCTTTGTATCTACTGATCTAGTTAAGCATAACATCTAGAAATAGTATTTTATGAATTAATTCATGGCTTTTTATGAGTAGATATTTTTAGCTCATTATAATTTGCAGTAAGTAATGGAAAATAGGGTTACCACCTGTCCCACTTTGCGAGGGACAGTCCCTCTTTAGGCAGTTGTGTCCTGACAAAAAATTTTAAAAATGGTAAAATCCTTTAGGACAAAGGACAAATTATTTCCTATATATTATGTAGTTATGATAAAAAAAGTTATATCCTGTATCTAAAAATACCTAAGTGTTATAAGAAACAGAATAAGCAACTAAATGCTACAAGAATAGCTTTTAGGCAAAAAAGTTAAGTTCTATCCTCTGTACTGACCGTGGGTATGCTGCTAAATCTGTAAAATCTGATATTTGTACCAAAACCACTCCCACTTGTTTGAAAAAAAGGGAACCCTAATAAAGCACTTCAGTGTATTTAACTTTGTTGTTTGTGACTGTTTTTAATACTGGGGCTTTCTACAGAATATCAGTACAATTTTTTTTATTTGAGAACCATAGTATAATATTTATAAAGATATTTTAGAAACTGCATTAGTTCTGTAGTTAGACTCATAAAACTTTTTCACATTATGCTAAGTGTGTTTGCATAACAAGTGGCCACATGCAGGGTATATCTGATTCAAAACAGAATAGCTACACAATGCAGCCAGCTGAAACAACATAGCTAATTGTGCTATAAGCCAACCATACTTCACAATCTCTTAGTGCAAGAAATGTGGACAAAGCCTAACATAATGGGGGGAACAAAGGCTTAAAAATAGGGACAGATTTTAAATATTCTTCTTATAAACTTAGAAAGTTGCTAGAATAACAAAATTTGTTTTGGCATACATTTCCTGAAGGATATGAAGTCTGTAATTCAAATGTACTGTCTTTATTTAATGATTTAATTTCTCAGGTCATCCCAGAGATTTGCCAGAAAAACACAAATTTTATTAGAAACAGACCAAAAATATGAGGCAAAAATTTGGACACTTGAGAGCTATGATGCCAATGACCATATAATGAAGTGTCTTGTATGATAATGAGCCAAAAAAGTATGGCAGAGCAATTAAGAAATGTCTAAACACCACACAGTGACACTATGCCTGTCTTAGATTTGTACATCAACAGATATTCATGCAGTGTAATCCGCTGAATAATATTAGGCTTTGCTGTAGCTATTGTATATTTGTAACTATAAGAGGCTGTTATAGTAGCCACTCTAACTGACAGTGCACATCATCACAGAGAAGCAGGCTTTTCAGACAGCACTTAACATTTCATGTCATGCATGACTATAAGAGAGTGCAATGGTATCATGTGGACATTTACTCCATGCAACAAATAGTGGACACGTCTACTGGCCAAAGGGAGTCACAGAATACCTATACCAGAGGGCACTAAGATTCGTGCTGCTTTATATACACTAGCTACTATGTACTTTCATCAACCCGCTAGGGATAGAGTGAAGACATCAAGCATCTGCTTTCAGAATGCTTCATTAGTTCATCAATGCCATGTTTCACCATATGGGGAATATATGTGGTTCCCACATAATCAAGAGGAGAGAACAAACACCATGTAGGACTTATATGCTATCACTCATTTCCTTGAGGTGCTGGGGGCCGTAGACATTAAACACATTGATATAAACTCCCCACTTGGTGAACTGGGAAGGAAGTTCATAAACAGTAAAAGTTATGTCTGTCAATTGTTAGATGGTCTGTAATGTATAGTGCCTCATAAGGAATGTGAGCAGTCCACCCAAGTAGTTTCCACATCTCTTGTATATAACACACCTGTGACCTCTATTCTCTTTTTTTTTTTTGCAAAAGGTGACTTTCCACAAGGTCATCTGGTGGGTAAAGCTGGATATGTCTTGGAACCTTGGTAAATGACACCTATCAGAAAACCACATACCCAATTGACAAAGGTTAAAAATATGCCCTATACCAAATAGAAACACCAAAGTGCATGAGTTTGTGCTGATTAAGTCAGGTGTTCAGTGCCTAGATACATCGGGTGGTGGACTGCAGTATAACCCTGACATGTGCAAAAATACTAACTGTGTGTGTGTGTGTGTGTGTGTGTGTGTGTGTGTGTGTGTGTGTGTGTGTGTGTGTGTGTGTGTGTGTGTGTGTGTGTGTGTGTGTGTGTGTTATGTCACATAATATTATTTTCCGAAAGCAGTTAGAACTGGGTCGACTCATGCAGAGATGATAGTTCCCAGCACCACAAGCAACTGCAGAGTCAGATGAAAAGGATGCAGCAACAGAGGAGGACCATAACTGTCAAGGCAGGCATGATGCACAGTGGCACTGGCAATGAGGCAGCAGATGCACATCATTTTACAATGTAAATGTACAAGAGCTAAACAGATACATAAATTAAAAAGGATGCATATAAAGTACCAGAGTATGCTTATCCATGCATGGCCTTTCCACTCTGTACATCAGGCATCAGCAACCTAAATATCACCATACAAAGTACAGGGTACAAATACACTGTAGTACAAATAATGCATACAAAACACAAAGCTGTGCCTACCCATGCGAAAGATGGCCTCAGTGTGCTTCAGATATAGGCTTCTCAAGCAACAATGTACACTGGTCAGAATAGATGCATCATTTGCACAGGTAGGAAGGGAGTACAGCAATCAATGAATATTTTTTTGCAGAGAAGTGTTTTAGTGGCAGAGAGGTAGTGAATTTCAATAGTAGGGGAAGTGTTAGAACTATGAGAAGGGGTTTAATGTTGTGAGTAGCCAGTATCAGTGGGACTGTGGGATATACTGGGGGCTGTGCTTTGTGTGTGCATGTGTGTGTGTGTGGGTGTATGGGGAGGACACATCCTCGGCATCACTGCACTGAGGGCTATTGGGCAGGTCCAGGTAATGCATGACATTGTGCTAATGTTGCCTTGGATGTCCTCTACAATGAAAGCTGGCTGTGCTAGGAGATGCACTGGCTGTCCCATAACCTTGGCTCAGTAATGCTGTGCTACCTGACTACAACCAATGTCTGCTGGAGGATGTTCTAGCATGGCAATGGCCACAAGCACAGAAACAATGGACTCTACTCTGTGAGTGTCAACACATATCATATTTGCAGCTCACTGGCATATCATTGGATAATTATGCTTCTAGCCACCCACAGCAAGAACGTTGCTTACAACTCCCTGCCATTAATGGTTAGAGCATGGCTGGCCTGTGGTATGCACTGCTAAGAGCAATCTACCATGGAAAATGGCATCTAGTACTACCTCATTCTCAGGTTCTGTGAAACTAGGCTTGCAGATGGATATGCTGTTGTCTTCTGATGCCTCAGACCTAGCTCTGTTGCTATGGAAAACACTGAAATAAACAGCGGTAGTCCTACATTGATATTCAAACTACTAACATAGTACATCTCCTACACTTTTATGTGGACCTGACTCTAATATTTATGCATTCAATAACCAAATACCTGAGTTGCAGATATTGCTTTTGTACTTCTCACAATTTCCTCCACTCACAGAAAACAAAACTGATAGCAATTAACCTTGCAGTTAAAGTCACAAGCTCATTCAAGGTAGTCAAAACATTTACAGAACATTACATCTTAAAATTACATTTTTATGTAATAAAACTTAACAGGATTATTGTGAGGTGCTTGTATTCTGCAAAGACAAATGTACCCCTTTGGTAAGCAGTGCCTAATATGTCAGCACATGCCCAAGAATTATGACAGAAATTCTATGTCTTGCGGTACATAGTACACAGCACACAAAAACTGTCTTTGACCAAATGTTGTGAAGCATAACACATATCTTAAGTCATGAGATACTTGCTACGCAGCAAAATGTCTTTTTTGCATGATTCAGTCCAATTGGCTTTTTCCATAGGGGACTGATGACATGGAGACCTTGTACTTATATCATGTGCATTCCCCACTCTAGCCACAATAATTATACTACAGGCAGTCCCCAGGTTAAGGACAAGATCTGTTTTAGTCTGTCCTTAAGTCAAATTTGTATGTAAGTCAAAATACATACATATTGTTCTTATTAAATGCCACTTAGTCAAATGTTTGCCTCAGTCTAGCATTTATTTTACTTTTCTTTTCATATAAAGCACTTGAAAAACACTTCCAAACAAAAAAAAAATCTTAATCATAATACTGTATACTGTAGCTATGCTTCCTAGTTTTCTATTAGCTATGCTTCCTTACTTCCTATCTACAAAGCTGGTTTAAGGCATCTTGTTATTAAATACAGTGGGCTGGATTCACGAAGGCTTGCACGGAATCTAAGAGTAGTGTAAGACTCCATGCAGTCTTCGCGATCTAAGAACAGCCCAAAGTCCGTGTAAGAGACAAGCTAAAACGGCTCTTACACGGAGTGGGCGTGGATAAGCTAATCACCTCACTTGCAGCCGAATAGCATGCAAATGAGGCTGATTAGCGATCAAGGAAGCCCAGAACAGCCCGTGTAAGAGCCGTTTTAGCTGCAGAAATGTACTCAGTTGGCAACTGAGTACGTTTCTGCAAAAACTGTAATGGAGCCATGTCAGCTCCAAATAAAGGGTGCATATGTGTCAGGCAGCATGCTAATGGCCAAATATGTGGCCATTGGCAAAGTAACCTGATGCAAATATATTAAAAATATATATATTTTTTTCGGCAATTGCCGATGTTTAAACCCAGCACAGCCCCGCGCAAACGGGCTGCACTGTATAAAACAGAAAAACGAAGGTTTTAAACCTACAAATGTAGGTTTTATGCAATACATGGAATGTCAATGCAGGGACCAGCAGACCAAAACCAACATGGCCACCGTGTAGTGGTTGCTAAGGGGGGAAGCTGAGTCTAAGAGATGTAACCAAGCATTAGTAGGCAATCTGATGCAAATGACTGTTAGGATACTGAATTCCACTGTCACATAGCAAATGAGCACAGTCTGAGTAGTGTAAGAGTTACAGAAGGGCGAGGAACAGAGTAGGAGATAGGTGACATCACAGGGGGGAATGGTAGAAAGAAATGCAGTTCATTGGAGGTCAGAGTTACATGACAGATGTCAAACAGATATCATGGAAAGGGGTGTGCCACTAACTAAGCATAAGAAAGTCATGAAATGGTAGGTGTACACTGTTGCCTACACCAAAGTTTCTTGCTGGATGTGTATGCAGCGTGTGCCATGAAGCGAGTAAGGCAGTGTGCGCACGTGTAAGGCAGACTGAGCATGTGGGAGCGTGTTGGGAGATGTTTAACACTGTTTGCACGGGCGTGCATGCGTTTTAATCCGAATAAGCAGATTATGAACCATGTAAGCATGTATGCGTGCGTGTAAGCCATTGTGAGCGTGTTTCTGCTGGTATGCACACGGCTCCTCCCTGAGGAAACAGAGAGGAAAAAGGAAGCAACAGATTTAGTAGGAAGCTAGCAGGGAATACTGCTGGAGCTAGCAGGTGAAAACAATTAGATGCAGGCAATTACACAGGCAGAATAGTAGCCCAGCCCAGCACTTAAAACTCTGCAAACAGCAGTGCAGGATGTTTCTCTCAAGAGACACTGCAAGACAGGAGTTAAGTTATCAGAAGTGAAAACTGAAAAAGCTGAACTCAGAGCAGAAATGTTAGGGGCTGCCATAGCTGTCATAATGAGACATAGGCAACTTGCTGCGGGTGGTGACAATGCAGATGGTGCCAGACAACCCACAGTGAGGAGACGGAGAAGAGTGTACAGGCCCAGGGTCACCTACCACGGGTTACATGAGCTGGAGATAGTAGAGTGCTATAGAGTGGACAGAGACCTCCTGCAGCAAATAGTGGAGCTGTGCAGGCCACGCCTCACACACAGAACCAACAGAGGGGAACCCATCCTAGTGAAAACCAAGGTATGTGTTGGCCTAAGAATACTAGCAACAGGTACCTTCCAGAGACCAACTGGTGATATGATGGGGATATCACAGGCATCAGCCTCCAGGGTACTGAACCAGTTCCTGGATGCCATGTCAGCACATGTCAGTGATCATGTATACTTCCCCAATGCCCGTGAGGTATTGGCCAGCAATATGCGTCTCTTCTAGCAAATAGCGGAATACCCTGAGGTAGTGGGTGCAATAGACTGCACACACATACGCATCAAAGCATCAGCCGGTGAGCGGGGTAGGGCATACATCAACTGCAAGGACTTCCCCTCCATCAACTGCCAGGTCGTGTGTGATGCCCAGGGCATAATAATGAATGTGTGTGCTGGCTGTCCTGGGAGCTACCACGATTCCCACATCTGGCATTTGACGCAGCTGTACCAGACATTTGCCAATGGGGACATCCTGCACGGACACCTAGTGGGGGATGCAGGTTATGCACTGGAGCCGTGGCTGATGACACCCATCAGAAATGCACACACACACCTGAACAGGAACGCCATAATGAGGCACACGCACAAACACGTAATGTAATAGAGCGTGTGTTTGGGCTGCTCAAGTCATGGTTCCGGTGTCTGGACACATCTGGTGGAGCCTTGCAGTACACACCAACTACATGTACCCAAATTGTCATGGTATGTGCTATGCTACATAATATGATCTTGTGAAAACAGCTGCAGCAGGACCAGCATAGGGCTGGGCCAAACAGCCCCCCACCATTGCCAAGGCCATCACAGGCAGAGCGTGACTCGGAGGAACAACCTGAGCCTAACCCAGTAGGCAGAAGGAGGCGTGCCCAGTATGCCCTGGCCTTGGCAAAGAGGCAACGCATAGCGCATACACTGGCTTAGTAGGAACCCTGGAAATGATACCCATCTCTGACTCACTCATATAGTAACAAGGATGCCTAACATGACACAACCTGCTCTCAAACATGTACAGGGAAGTGTAATATGCGCATCCGACAGAGGCAGCCCTGCAGCACCACCTGAGGCATGAATGCTATGTGTTAAGTAATGTAACACCATGTACTATATGCACACCTGAGGACCCTGACTAACATCCTACCCTCACCAAGCATCATGCCACAACATGACAATGAGATGATCAAGTGCAATAATTGACGGAAGTATCACAGTTAGTCAAAAGGGATCCAATGTGTGCCAGTCTGGGATGACATGCTGAGCATGACATGATGCACCACTTGCTAGGACTGGTGTGCACCTATCAGTGCAGGCCGTATGGATACTGGCAAAGGCTGTTGTTACCCACAGTGTGCCCTGAATAGGTAAGGCTCAAAACACAAACCTATCTCCATAGGTATCAGAAGGGATAAGAATAAGATAAGGGATAAGTTGAAACAGCAAGATGCATGCAGTCTAAACTCACCAGAATGGTGATAGCTGTGCTGTAACAGAAAACTGAGCCAAGGCTCACAACAGCACCCTAACACTACCAGGTTACACCTCATACTGTGCTGTACAGCCTCAAAACATTGAAAAGCTACAAAAGGAGGGTGACTAGCAATAATTGTCAAGGATAACCACACCCCCATGTTGGTACCACAACAAAAAGCAGCATGGACTAGCCATGGTCAAGTAACAGTGGCTAAAACTGCCCCCCAGTTTATAGCCTGCTACAGACTACTGTCCCAACACCAGGAACTGCACCTGGCCTATGCAGGAATACATGAATATATCAAGTCCTCCAAACCACATTATATTGGGTGACTGAAAATACCCAGACATAGACTGGGAGCATTATACTATCTCCAACAGTGTAGGACAAAAGTTCATAGAATCCATAAACCAAAAGGCCCAGGAACAACGTACCACTCCCACAAGAGGGGTAAGCATACTGGATGTGATAATCAGCAACATGGGTACTGGATGGCAAGACGAGAAGTGTATTGCTCACTGGTAAAACCAGACCATAGAGTAATCACACTGGATATACAAATTCTGACCACAGTCCCTGGCAAGAAAACCACAGTGGAAAACACGTGTAAAGCAATATTTGCACTCCTCCAAACTGATGTGGAATCCATTAAAGGTCCTGTGCAGGTGCAAAATATGGGCCACACCTCAGAACCTGTAATACAGCCATTCCATGAACACTGCCAGGAATGCTTGGATTATGCAATCCTAAATTAAAACAAGACACAATGCCATACATGCAGGAATCTGGCATGGTGGACACCAGCCATAACCAAACCATGCAAGAGAATGAGGAAGCTACTACATGATAGAACAAACATAAACAATGAAGTAATCACTGATCAGTAGTATGGCAATAAAATCTGTCCACACATACAATCCACTAAGGCCAGCCACAACAAGTTGAATCTGTGAATCCTGAAGCAATGTTACACCTGCCCCAAGTACACAGACAACCCCCAACTCCACCCAAGAAATACAAATATATGTGAGAGATGCAACCAGCTATCCAAACTGGAGTCTGAGCTCCCTCAACTCAGTACTCCCAAAACTAGTCAGGAGGAGAAGGTAACCACACACACCACAAACACAGTCCCACATAGACCTATCACAACTGCAAACCAAACACATAAATACAGAAAACATTACCGGAGGCACAAATTACAAACACAGCACACCAACAGAGGCCTCTAAAGCAGACACCCAATCAAACAACCTCCAAACATAGCACATGCAACACATAGTACACAAAGCTGGTGTGCCAAGCAGTCACAGGCCAGATGGAGAAACAACATGCCTGATACAGTTGTAATAGGTGACTCCATAGTCAGACACACTGCTGTCCCGCACACCAGACTGAACAAGGGAAAGGGTACAGTAAGCTGCCTGTAGGCTGCCACAATATGCCACATAACAGAAGTATGCAGGTCACTCCAAAGTAAGTAGAAATATGATGCAGTCATAGTCCATGCTGGTGTGAACGACCTGAGATGTACCTCCCTAGACTACATGAAAAGAGACATAGATGAGCTCTCTGATTATGTAGTCCAGGCCGGTATGACACTCACCGTTTGCAGCATCCTACCCTTACCAAGAATAATGCCACAGAACAAACACGGAATGATCAGTCATAGCAAGTGGCACACTTACTGGTGTCATTCCAAGGGGATCCAATGTCTGTCTGCTTGGGATGTCATGCTTGACAAGCCACACAGCTGTTCTTGGGATGGCTTGCACCTGTTACCCCTGGGCGTCTGAATATTGGATAAGGTCTTTGCCACCTCCATAGAGCCTTTTGTAGGCAAGGCTGAAAAGACTGACCCACCAACCTAGAAAACATAAGTGGAAAGAAACATAAGGGTAATTCTGACCAATGCCAGATGTGTAAACCCCAATATGCATGCTCCCAAGGCCATCCCCAGTATGGAGAACATCGATGTCTGTGCAGTGACAGAAACCTGATGCAAGCCTCCTGACAGCACACCAGCACTACCAGATTATACCACGTATCATGTGTCATGGCCCCAAAACCTGGAACAAAACATAAAAGGAGGGTGAGTATCCATATTCAGCACAGACACCCATACGTCCAGGTAACTGACAATGCACAAGGCATTGCAGTCCACCCATGTGCAACTAACTGTAGGCAAGACTGCTGTACAGTCTGTACCATGCTACAGACCACACTCTCACACACAGGAACCCCGCCCTGCCATCCTGAAGACACTGGACAGTATGAATGTCCCACCAAATACCAAACAAGGTACCACAAATTACCACATAGGTGGTAAACCATTATGTATGGAAGGAGTAACCAGGGACCTAGGGACACAAGTGGACAGTAACCTGTTATGTGACACCCACATTGCCAATGTGGCTAGGAAGACTGTCTACATTTGACACCGTATCAGGAAAGGATTCACATCTATGTCAACAGAGGTCATTGTGCCCCTATACTGTTCTCTAATCACACCCATAATCTAGTACAATGCCTCATATGGGATGTACCTTACCTGACACCTGCAGCAGTTAGAAAGACCACAAAGGTACCTCACCAAGAGGATAAAGGGTCTCAAATATATGTCATATGCTGCCTGGCTGTAGACACCCCAGCTGAATGCAGTCACATACTGCCTACACAGATGCATTGCATGCCTGTTGTAGAAGGCCATGCCCAACACAGTAGTAATGGACATGCTCCACCCCAGAAAACTCAAATCCATCGCAGCTGTGAGAGTGAGAGATGTCAACCTCAACAAATAATGAAATAGGATGTGCTGGTGGGACAGAAACATAATCCAGAGGCTCCCCACACCCTGGACCAGAATCCCACTCCATGTTAGGCAGAGCCCCTCACTGACACTCTTCAACAGGAATCTTGCCAAGTGGATGGATGATTGTAGAGTTACACTGGGGGTCTTCACTGTGTCATGTCCAGACAGAGGCTCAGCAAAGCAAATCATAAATGGCCATAATATTCACATAGCAAGGGATGGCAAAAGCCACACACACTCTGGCTAGGCTAACAAATGCCCTAGGGTGGATAGCCTAGTATGAACCTATGAACCTATGAAGTAACAAATTGTACAGGACACTAAGGATAATCCCAAGGCTTTCACAACTGATGGTAGGAACCATGTTGGGAATGCACAGATATGCTCTGAATCACACAAATATCACAAACACACACACATATTTCCAACATACATCCTGACAGGTGCAGTGCAACCCCCCCCCCCCCCGAATGCAGAATATCTATCCCAGCAGACTGCTGGCCCCCTGACATTGCAGATGCTGAGGTAACAGTCAACATGTACAAAGCAAAACACACAGCAGCAATGGTATGAGATGGTGTCCTGGGCTTAGTGCAACATGGACTCCAAGATGAATGGAATGCCAAACCACACTACTGCTCAATGTCAGCCTTACCACAGAATATGTACCCAAAGAGCAGTGTACAACAACAGTGGTCCTTCTCAACAAAGGAGTTGCCTGAATGGATACTGAAAACTACTACCCCAGAATCCTGAGAAGCTTGGTCTGCACAGCTATGGAAAGGATCAGCATGTACCACAGACATAAAGATATTGGGGACCTACTGACAATGGACCCTACCCAGTGTGGCTTTCTTAAGTGCAGATCCTGCCCTAAACATGTTTGACTCAATTGAAACAGTCATTAAGGTCATTGATGAGGGCAATGTGGTCCACACAGCATAGCTGGACCTTGCAAAGGCTTCTATACAATACCCTACGTGTTCATTATAGATAAGCTCACCAGCTTAAATATAAACCCCTGTGTCAGTAGAGGAGTTGCAAACCAGACCAAGGACAGAACAGACATGGTCAGACATGCTGCAGCCATGTCAGACTACAAACCAGATATAACTGGCATCCCACAAGGCTTGGTCCTGGGATCTCCCTCATCTGGTATATATGTCCCATAGGTACAGGCAAACATGGAAGGACTGTGTCCGAACATGTTTGCAGAGGACTACAAACTGCTCACCACATATGATCCACCAGCTGACACAAGCATCCCACAAAAGGGCCACATAGAAACAGACAACTGGTGCCATAGCCATGTCAGCAAGCTAATTGCAGAAACATGTATAGTCAACCCCCGTGGATATACAGTAAGTGCCCACCAATTACCACATAGTTGTTAACCCATTATGTAGTTAACATGTAATGAGAGACCTGGGGACACAAGGTGATAGATATCCTGCAGTGGACAAACATGTGCTGTAGTGTTTACAGAAACATACCATATACCCACCTAATCATGAAGGTTGTCAGATCTAGATAAGGGGAGGTCATTGTGACTCTGCAGTCATCCTTCATCAGCGGTACAATTGAGTACAATAGTCCCTGTGGGATGTACCTCAGCAGACATCTCCATCAACCGTAAAGTCCCCAACAGTACCTCACCAGGAGTATCAAAGAGCTTGCACAGATGCCATGTGTTGCCTGTGTTGCTGGTATCAATAAACATGCTGCACCTTGTACAATCTGAATGGCAGTGAGCTATGCACATGAGAGACCTGATCCCCAGCACTGACTTACATAGGACAAGCTGTACTGCATGATCCATAACACAGAAGCCACCTCCACCCATGAGTGAACCCCCAGTACAGGCTACCCATAGAGTCACTTATCAATCTTCCTCAATAGGAATCTTGATGAGTGGATGGGAGATGGTAGCTTTATCCTGGGTATCACTGTCATGTCACAGGTAGACAGAGGCACAGTATACTAACCATGACATATGTCATGGCAAACTCCACTTACAATGTGTGTTGAAGGACAAACACACTCTCCAGCTAGCATTAGACATGGACTAGGCCACATTGCTAGTGTTTGCAAATGTACACCTATGTTGTAGAATACACTACCGATGTTGGACAAGCCTGGTTTAAGTAGTTCATATCTGAACAGAATGCAACATGGTCAGATGTACACAACTGGCCCCTAACCAGGCTGTTGTGCTCACTATCAAAGTATAAAGCAGTGATAGCACTAAAGCCCAGGATACTGTTCACCACAGTCAAAGTACTACCAGTACACTATACAGTACTACAGTGTTAGGTCAGTGTGAAAGGATGTTGACAACTGTATTCAAAGTATCCCATGCAAACACTGCAAGCACAGTATAATCCTGTTGTGTTCACACACAAAGCAGTTGTACAGTAACTACACAACATGACACACAACACACAACCATAAACGGGTGATATTTGTTGAAGTTCACACTCATCCACAAATGTGGTGGGCTGCAGAGTCCAACATATGGAATGCTCACACTGGGCATGCTCACACACTTTGATAAATGAGGCATATGTCAGACAACATGCCATGGGAAGGCTGAACTGGGCATGCTCACACACTTAGGCCAAATCTCAGTTTAGCAGTTCGACACACATATCTGGTATTTTTATGTGTTATTCCAGGAACCAACCACATTACAGCAGTCTGCCCAGTGTACACAGTTAAATGACTACAGGGACATATGTGATATAGTGGATCCCTCCCATATGCAAACATCTTCCACAGATGCACAAGTTGTTCATACAAACAGGGAATGCTATGGCAATAAAGATGTGCAAACAGTCTACCAGCAACAAATAATGTGCATTTGACAATTAAACATATGGGTGTAGAGGTCAACACTAGGCTGTTTGCCCTAGGGAATGACAGCTAAGCCAGAGTGTGCTTGGTGTCTGCCTCCCCACAGGATGCACATTCCCCTTTCTAAACACCGATGATGTCAGCACCCTATAAGTACAGCAGGAGAAAAAAAACTTCCCAGTAATGTGAATAGCGTGCTCCGCTAATGCGCCTGTCGCAAGTGTCATCACATATTTAGGCAGGGGTTTGAATCCTGCAAATGCTCAGTGTTTGTGGGGTTGGTGTGTCTGTAAGTCTGTGTGAGAGAAATGTCCCTTTTGGCAACTGGGAAAACACACTACATGATGCACATTCCTCTTTCTAAACACCGATGATGTCAGCACTCTATAAGTATAGCAGGAGAAGGGAAACCTCCCAGTAATGTGAATAGCGCGCTCTGCTAATGTGTTTGTCACAAGTGTCATAACATAGTTAGAAAGGGGGTTGAATCCTACAAATGCTCAGTGTGTGTGTGTGGGGTTGGTGTGTGTGTAAGTCTATGTGAGAAAACTGTCCCTTTTGGCAACTGGGAAAACACACTACAGGATGCGCATTTCCCTTTCTAAACACCGATGATGTCAGCACTCTATATGTACAGCAGGAGAAAAGAAGCTTCTTAGTAATGTGAATAGTGCACTCTGCTAATGCGTCTATCTCAAATGTCATAACATAGTCAGGTAGGGGTTTGAATCCTGCAAATGGGAAGTGTGTGTGTTTGTCTGAGGGGGGATTGTGTGTGAGGGAAATGTCCCTTTTGGCAACTAGGAGAACAGACTACAGGATGCACATTTCCCTTTCTAAACACTGATGATGCCAGCACCCTATAAGTACAGCAAGAGAAAGAAAACCTCCCAGTAATGCGAATAGCACACTCTGCTAATGTGTCCATCTCAAGTGTCATAACATAGTCAGATAGGAGTTTGAATCCTGCAAATGGCAAGTGTGTGTTTTTGGCTGAGGGGGGGCTAGTGTGTGTGAGGACAATGTCCCTTTTGGCAACTAGGTGAACAGACTACAGGATGCACATTTCCCTTTCTAAACACTGTTCAGCTGAAGGCCATGGCTCTGGCACAAGTTGTCTGTTTCTATGATGCCCCTTTGGAAGATGCTTGTGTCAGCTGGAAAGTCAATTATGGTGGCCAGTTCGCAGTCATCTGCATATTTGGTCAGCCACAGTCCGTCTGTGTTGGCCTGTACCTCCAATAAATATATACCAAACAAGAGAGGTCCCAGGACTGAGCCTTGTGGGACACAACTCATAACTGGTTTGGAGTCTGGCATGGTTCCAGCAATTCTAACCATGTGGGTTCTGTCCTTGAGCCACTGTGCAATCCATCTAGTGACATAGGGGCTTATATTTAAGCTGGTGAGCTTCTCTAGAATTCCCAAGTGGAGTATTGTTGTGGAGGCTTTTGCAAGGTCCAGGTAGGCTGTGTGAACCACCTTCCCCTCATCAATGGCCTTGGTGACTGTTTCAAAGAAATCAACCAGGTTAAACCTGGTAGTGCTGGTGTGCCCTGAACCAGGCATCTGTTACTGCACAGATATCGATGCCCTCCATGCCAAGGAGTGTTTTGGGTGCATGCATCTGGAGGTTTAGACTTCTGGCGTTGGGTAGCATTACTCTTAGTTTCTTATCCCTTGTGATACCTATGAAGGTGGGTTTGTCATTTGAGCCTTGCCTAACATAGGCACTATGGGGGTAGCAAGAGCCTTTGCCAATATCTGAAAGCCCAGGGGTGACAGGTGCAGGCCGTCCCTAGCGAAGCAGGTAGTTCAACAGAAGATGAATATGTGAAGGTGTAGTGCCTGTGATTAGTTAGCAGTAGCATATATGACTGCTCACGTGGACACATGCCAGGTAAGTCATATGCACTGTGTCACAGGCAATGTACATGTGAACAGGACAAACAGTGACATCCTGTCAAGTGGGACATGGACATACATATAGTAAGCTATGCAGATGGCACTAGGACTCCACAGAAGCTCTATAACTATGCATTGCAGGTGTGATCAGTATTCCAGGGTAATTGCAAGCAAACATGCATGCAAACAAAGCTACAGTAAACAGGGCTGCATGTAGTCCATTGTACCACAAACAAGCTGTACCAGTTCCAGTAGGTAACACTGCAAATATGCAGGCACTATGCACATGTACATAGACATACACGGGTCAGATGGCTAGGGTCCAGTCTCAGTGCACACAAGTGTACAGACCATGTACTGTCAGGATGTACAATAACTGGATGGAAACCCATGTGCTCATACCTGCAGTAATACACATGTCAAATAACAGACACTGAGCCTTCACTCAGTGGTTCCATACTTAGTAGGATGTATGCTACCTGGCCTGCCACCACAGTATCCCTGACATATATGGGGACTCTCCCTCCTGTGACAGTTAGTTATGTGTGTTGGGGCTGTCTAGCATGGTATGAGATGTGAGCATGCAGTGCTAGGGTGCTCCTGTGTGTCCTGTACCAGTCATGTAGTACTGCACACATATCAACATCCTCAAACATCTGCATTGCAGAGTCCAGTGTGGGCAACATGCCACTTGCAATTTACATGTCCATCATTGTGTATTACTACATTCATTACCTTATCCCCTGTGCTACCTATGTATGTAGCCTTCTGTTGACATCATTACCACCAGTATGCCAACATGTGCAGATGATACACTATGGTACTTACCATGTGTATAGACAACAGGACATGACAATCACACACTTACTGCATCAGGCATGCTGTGATGTACCCACAATTAATTCAGCACACAGTACTGATAACAACATGATACTATTACTACACATCTATGTGGTCACCCTGTGCATCAGCAACATGTTAACCTGTACCTGCACAGTTGTTACAGATTGCAGGAGGTGGCACAGTTTCATCATATGCACAGGGTGTGAACATGGTATGCCTTAGTCAGCCACCGATGCCACCAATTGACATGTATGTGTATGTGTGTTGGTGACGGACAGCAGTAGAAGGTGGGGCAATGTTGATGCAGTGTGTGCATGTATGCGGTAGCCCTAGGTGTTGTCAATTCGCATGTGTGTATGGATGCACACAGTTCCACCTCATGGCTGCCATATACTGGTGTTTGTGGACAGCCACAGACTGTACCTGCCAGGTCATACAGGTCAGTGTCTCTGGCCATGGACATGGTACCTCTGCCTTGCAGGGGTGCTACGGACCGTATCCGGTACCAACCCAGACTGGGTGCTGTCATCAGAAGCAGGTGTTCATTGACTTGACACATCCCTGTCAGGCCTGGCCAGAGCCACGTGCACGTGGTCTCCTGGGGCGGTCTGATGACAGCACAGACCCAGCATTGCTGGGGCTGCTGCTGCTGGCACTACAGGGGAGGCCACAGCCCTGCTGTCATCCGCGACGACTGCCAGCTGCTGCTGTTGCTGGCATACGGCCACGTCGATGCCTCAACCGCCCACCATCGCCCTGGCTCATGGACATGTAGTTGTGGAACCGGTCTAATGTGTCCCCACAATGTCTGTCTATGACATCGGTGAAATCACGGATGGCAGCCGCAATGTCACGCATACTGTCAGTCATGGCTGTGCGACATGCTGTCAGCTCCCTCAGACCCTGTCTGGTGTACTGTTCCATATGCGACTGTGCCTGCATGACAGCCCGAAACATAGCTGAGGTTGTAAGACTCTGTGGGCACATCTGACAGAGGTAGTACGCCCACGGATGCTCCCACGAGAACCCCTGGACATCTGTCTGTGTGGTACCATCTCTGGGCCATGCCCATGGCTGCTGTGTGGGGAGGCATGTGCCACAGATGCCACATGACCCTGGTGAATGCCCACTGTATGCTGTCCATCACCTAGGGACATTGGTGACAAAGGGTGTATTGGCAGGATAACTGTGCGCCTTGATGGGGTCGACAGCTGTGTACTGTCAATCGGCTGACCAATGGCGGACCCTGGCATACTTTCCTGTGCCAATACACAGATGTCATCATTATCAGTACCCACGGCACCTGATTCAGGTTCCCTGCTACATGACACCAGATCAGCAACAAAACCTGTGGGAGGGAAACAGGAAACACAGTTTACAATGTCTACACATTACCAGTGATGCACACATGCACACATGCACAGGTGCACACATGCACACATGCACACATGCACACATGCACATGTGCACACATGCACACATGCACACATGCACAGGTGCACACATGCACACATGCACACATGCGCACAGGTGCACACATGCACACATGCACACATGCACACATGCGCACATGCACACATGCGCACATGCACACATGCACAGGTGCACATGCACACATGCACACATGCACACATGCACACATGCACACATGCACACATGCACACATGCACAGGTGCACACATGCACACATGCACACATGTGCACATGTGCACATGCACACATGCACACAGTTTCACACAATTGTACAGTACTCAGTATGTGTGATATCAACACACAGACACAGACACACCTACATGCATACAAAGAGCACTACTATGTGAGCCAAATAGTACTATTACTATCAACACTATTACAGGAATTGTTAATACACACTCACCAGCATGGATAGGCTGCATTGCTTTTATACCAGAGGGCCCTGCAGACGTGAAGAAACTAATGTCAGTGGGCACAACTCTGCCATTGTTACTGAGTATGATACAGGTCAGTAGTACAACAGTCGCCTTTCACAGGTCAGCTGCTAATATTGAGGATATCACACTTGCACATTAAATACTATGATGACAGCTATAAACCAAGGACACACCTCACACATGCATTAACTACCAGTGTACACAACAGTCAGCTATACATATGGCATATTACCTGCACGTTCACTGTCTTGCTGCTGCGTGGCTCCAGCCTCCATCATAATGCATGTCTGCTGCTGTTGTTGTTGCTGGTGGACTGGAGCCACTACACTCATGAGTAGTCCCTCCAGTCTGGTAAGTGGGGGATGTGTAGCCACCCCACCACCTGTGGCGACCTGTTGCCTGTGGATATCCGACGCACACTGATGGACATGTTTGATTAAATCACTGCAGTGATGTCGTACCTGCTCATATGTCCTATTATGCATGCCTATGTCATTTACCCGACGGACAAGGTCTTGCCACAGTGCAGCCCTCTCCTGCTGATTCTGGCTGGTGTGGGAAAAGAGTATTGCATAATCCCGCACCAGGCTCTGGTGTATCTCCTCATCCTCAGCTGTGGAGTAGGTGGGATTCCGCGGGTGGGCCATGTACCTGAGAAAGAAAATAACCTGGTATCAGCAATATATGTCAGCAGAATTTTGCACACATACTACACATGCTATTTGACTGTTATGATACAACATATCTCACATATGTAGCATCTGCCTGTCTATTGGTGGATACACATGTAGATGGCCAGGTATCAGTGCTCAACCAGCAACTGTGCAACAGTACCTGGCACACTCCATATGACATACTACCAAACCCCAGCAGTCAGAACACTGATTCAGGTCAAGAGCACCTCCTCACTCTGGGGGTTTGTATCTAGGTACTGTATGGCTTACATCATCAACTACTGTGAGCTGACCACACACTGATTTCCCTGGATATACATATCCCACCTCCACCACCAGCACAAACGACTATAGTGCATAACATTACAGATACAAACTTTACACTTTGTAACAGTGACATGGTATCCTTTCAGCCCACTGGGCCAGTGGCAGATACAACCCACAATGCTGACTCCTACACAATTGCTTTCTACAGACATCTCCGAGAATGCATGGATCATGCAATCCCATATATGACCAAGACAGTCAGCACAAAGGGACAGCATCCTGTCTGGTGGACCCCAGCCATAGACAGATTGTATTACAGAAGATGGAAGCTACTGCAAGACAGAGCATAATTCCATAAAGGGAGGGCATGTCTGAGCAGCACTAGTAAGGATCTATTTTCCATCATACAAAATCCATGGGCAACTTTGAGAGGGAAATCAAGAGGGACACTACAGATAACCAGAAGGCCTTCTTCAGTTATGTTAGCAACCTGGTCAGGATCCATCCTCTATGCCCATAGTTAGTACACAACAGCAAATATTTCACTGACACCACAGATATCGACAACATTGTGGCAGACAGGTTCAGTGCAGGTGTCACCCGCCCTCTCCCCCAAAATAAGACATAGTTATCCCAGCTGACTGTAACCTCCCTGTCATCACAGATGTCCAGGTGAGAGCCACACTCAGGACAGCAGAATACACAACATGAATGGGACCTGATGGTATCCCCAGTTGCATGCTACATAAACTCTGACAGGAGCTAAACACACATATAGAAGTGCTATGTAACACTAGCCTGACTACAGGATATGTACCTGTACACTGGCGCACAGTAGCAGTGGTTCCACTCCACGAAGGAGGCACCTCAACATACCAATACAATACAACACAATACATTACATTACAATACAATACTGTACAATATTCTATTGCCCCTGGAACTACAGCAGCGTACTGTTCTGCTACCCTGACCATTGTGACACATGTGGTGTGATGGTACCTGCTGCTGTCACACAGTTACACAGGGTGACTCATATGGCATATTACCTATCTGACTAACATTCAGCAGGGGTATGTGTGACATGTACCCATGGGGAGTCTTGCTTCTTAACACTGTGTGGTTTATTGCAGGGTGTGTGTTATCTGTGGGTAGGAACTCTTACCTCCACATGTGCACTCTATTGCAGTGGCACGGACAACACACAGCAGACATGTAGGTTGTGGATGGTGTGTGGTGTTACTATGGTTGTTGGACATCTGTCATGGGTGTGACTTACATATGTAAATCCGGGAGTGGTAACCTCTATGTGGGTAGCATATGTGTACTCTGTGGTGTTGTCAGTCACTGTGCATTGGTAATGTGTTTGAGTGCATTGTGACAGTGTTGTACATGTCACTGTGTCCTTCTCCATATCTGCAGCTGTCATGTGAGGTCCATACCATGGCATCCATTATGTGGTGTGGAGGGGTACACCGACCTACATGTCCATAGCTGACACACCATGTCCGCTGACACATACCATGTGCAGGTATTCCAGGGATAGTGTGCCACTGTGAATATCATTGGGGCCACTATTGTACACATTTATGACCCTGTTCACCCCTGACACATGCAGTGGTGGGCAGCCAATCACATATCTGGTGGTTACTGGTGTAGGTGATCTGGAATGTGGTATGGTACTCGGTTTTGACACTGGTGTTCACTCCATGCCTTTGTCACCAGGCACCTGTTGCAATACATCTGTACACATGTGCCTCACTCAGAATTTATATACATCTCTCTCTCTCTCTCTCTATATATATATATATATATATATATATATATATATATATATGTATATATATATATATATATATATATATATATATATATATATATATATATATATATATATATATATATATATATATATATATATATATATATATCCGTATACATATACACACATACATATATTGATGTACATATATTGCTATAGATGTGGAGGGGGGGCACAGAGGGGGTATGAGTGACAGAGGGGGTGGGACAGGCTGTGTTGCAGGTCGTCATATACAGTCATACCTGTAGATAGTCAGATCAGTGTGTCTATGTATATGTATCTACATATATCTATATCTGTATGTGTGCATTACATAGATATGTCTGTACAATATTCTATCTACATCTGTCTATGTATTCCTACATCTCTCTCTCTCTATGTATGTATACATATATGCATATCATATATATATATATATATATATATATATATATATATATATATATATACACACATACATATGTTGACATACATACGTATCCATATGTTAGACAGGTATATCAGCATATTTGTCTACCATACTGTATACACACACAAACATACTGCTAAACATACATAACTGTGAAACCTACTTTGTACATGGCACTACAACCTAAATCAACCAACATTGATATGTGCACATAGATGCTTTCACATACAAATGTATGTACAGCCTTCACTGATAGTTGCTGTATGTCCCCTGCCCTTTACACATCTTCATATACATATGGATACAGACCAATGACACATATGGAGGGTTCACAGTATGTAGACCTTTATAGTATTACTTTACATTACCTGTGTTTGTCACAGCTGCTTGTGTTGCTGTCTGGTTCTCTGTCCTGCTGCTCCACTTCCCAGTTGTCAGCTTTCAGGCAGCTGTTGCTGAACAATTTGTTTGTGTCTGCTTAATTGCAGTTTTCTCTCTCTCTCTCTCTCTCTCTCTCTCTCTCTGTCTGTCTGTCTCTCACGTCCTTCTCAGGGTGCAATGAAAGTATTGCATGTGTGGACTGGGAGTACAGCATACTTTTCTAGGTATCTGCATATGCCCATGTGATGGCCTCTGCACCAATTGTTAGCCAGCATTTGCTAATTGCATGCAGCCAGTTGTGTACTGATTGCAGTTCTCACTGTGATTTCAGAACAGTGCTATAAAAAAGTATGTGAGATAGGTGTAGCCCTTTCAGATTTTAAGGGCAGGGACCATGCTGTTATGCTGTGGATGATGTTCTGTGTGTGTAAAGGTTGGTATCTCTCTCATATTTCCAGGTGTGTTGTAGATTAACATTCCTCCATTCATTTCTCCAGTTTCCTGTACTAACTGTGTATGTACACTAACACCTACAACAACTACTACTACTGTTAATGTGTGTGTGTGTGTGCTTTCCTTTCACTTTTGCTTGCACTTTGTTGCTAAGGCTTCAATAGCTACCCTTTACAGTCACTACTTGTATGCCTGCTAGGTGTCTTGACTGTAGTGTGCTGCTGTAGCTTTCCTATTTTCCATGTACATTCACACCTTGGAATGCTTGCTATATCTGGGTGTTACAGCATACAGTGTGGTCTGGCCATGGTGTGGGCCTTGACATCTATTAGGGTATTTGAGTATGCTGCTGAGCAGGCCCCAGAGAGTTTCAGGTTCATCTGTTATGTGCCTCATGGAATGGTACATATTAGTGGGGTACACCCATTAAAATGTCTGGTATGCTGCAGTTGTGACTGTGGGTTAGCATAAGCATATGTATTACTACACTTTTTCTGCCATGCAAGTGATGAATACTTTCAGGACTCCATAGTTACCTTTGCATGTGTTACACCTTTCTGCCTACTGTTTGTACATTTCACACGGGGTCTGTGGGGCATCCCTATAAGTCATTCACTGTTGCTATGTCTAGGCTCTTAACTATTCAAATATGGTGGTGTCAGACCCATCATGTGTACAGATATTTGCAGGTTGTCCACATTTCTGCCTCATATTTTGGTCAATATCTCATGCACACCTTTTTCTGGCAAGTCACTCTGGGCTCAAGTCAGAATATGGTGACAAACATTCAAGTTTCAGACTGCATACCCTTCCAAACATCCCACAAAGTGCAGACCCTGTTACTCTCTGAACTGTCTGCGTTTGTTGTGACATTATTTGTAATGTGTCCCTGGTTTTGGACCTTTGCTCCACATATTTTATTACTTGGTCCAGATGTGTTCCTGTAAGAGGTTGTGGGGTATGGGCAGTGCTTATCCTGCTGTGAGTATGTGTGTGGCTTGCAAGGTGCTATAGTGACATTATTACCTACTAGCTTCCAACTAGCATGGCTGTTTCTGTTCACACACTACTGTTATGGAAATCCACTAGTTTTGATAGTAATTCTAAATGGCATGCTTTGTGTACTACACATCTATATTCCCTTTACATTCATTCCTACTATTACATGATATATTTATTTTAGCACAATGTTCTTGTATAAGAGTCATGGCTTAGTGGTACATCATGCAGACTACTGTTTCCAAGGTCCTGGGTTTGGGGCTCACAGTGGGATTTTATTTTGCTTTTGAACTGAGTACAGGACCTGTCAATCAAAGTGACTAAGGCACTTTTAAGCAGTTGTAACCGGGTTAGCGCTGGTTTGCGCGGAGCTCACGCATGTGCACTGGCGGCTAGCTCCACGCACACAAGCGCACACCCGCTTACAACTGCTTAAACGTGCTTACTCTTGCGCATACCCGTGCTATTTTCTTTGAAAGAAAAGAAAATGGGGAGACAGGAAAGTGGTGAAAAAGGGGTCACAAAGAGGGTAAGACAGTAGGGAAACAAGCTTGGGATGTGCAGGAGGGATGTAGGTAAGGCCCATAGCTGCCCATTTCTTCATCAGCAACAGCTGTGCATATGTATGTAATTTGGTGTGACATTTGAAACCTTCCACCCCTGAGAGAGGTGTCAGGACAACAATAATACTTGTTGTACATCCAGTTGTAATTGATAGGTTCCATGTCCAGTAGACATGTGTGCGGAATGGGCAGCTATGTATGGGGCGTAATTTTTTTGTGGGTACAGAGTGCCCTTTTTTTTTTTTTCAGGTGAGAGTGGTATGTCAGGTGAAGGAAGTCAGTACAGATGGGGTGGTAGGTTGGGTAGGTAAACAGACAAGACAAACAAAATGCATACAGGGGCGGTGTATGACACGTGTGGGGGGGTTACACAATTGACGGGGACGGAGGTTTGGATATCCAGAGCCCATGAGCCCACAGATGGCAACAGTGGAACTGATATCCCCACCCATAGGCAGTTGCCACTGTTCCTTCACTGCCCAGGACGATGGCTGTGCTGGGGGCTGTGTAGGCAGGGCAACAGGCATGCCCGTTAGTTGCACCACCCATGCCTCAAGCTGGCATAGGGGCTCGAGAACAAAGTCCTGAATTTCCCTACGCACCACAGTCCGGACGCTACGGAGGGTGAGTGGTGGTCCTCCTCCGGCCACACTTGCAGAGGGGGGGGCGAGACCCATCCCCTGCAGCGCTTCCACCCGCAGGTGGCACAGGGCCACTGGAGGAGGGTCCAGACTCGGCACTAGTGCCAGGTACACTGGCCAGCTAAGGTGGGAGAGGTGGGTCCGCTGGAACCCGCCTTCCCTGTTGTACTATGTTTTGCATTATGTCATGACAGTTTGGGTTAGTGACATATAATACCATTCACAATTAGTTGTAACAGCATGCATTAGTATTCCCATTAACCAAACACCCAGATATTCACACCATTGAACAGCGTGCATAACACATGCATAATTTGAACAGACATACACAGTCCAACAACATGCAGGGTTAATTGATGGCAACAGACCATCAGGTGTGGATGTATGAACAGGGCAGATGCATCAACAGACATGCAAATATATATGACCCAACAGGACAAATGTCCAGGGGTGTTAATTGTGATTGCACATACCATTTTCACGTGGAATGGGTTATATGTGGTTATAGGGTGGGGTGAAGAAAGTAATATTAACACCTTCGAATAACAATACATATGCTGTACATTTCTAATAGCTACAGTTATATACACACTACTGTTCTAACTACAGTTTCCTATATGATAACTATTTAAACTTGGTGATAGGACTGTTACTGCAACATCAATATACATTTTATGGTTCTTCATACACATTCATATCTAGCTTTGTTCAGCTACATCATCCTGCTACATTTGCTTTATATAGCTGTAGACAAGTGTGGATGTTTGGTATATCAGACAATCATCCTATCTGCATATTGCAGACAGAGAGCAACATATCCAGATTTTGGGATACACATTCCAGATGCAGCAACACTTTGAACAGACTTTGCTGTTTGGTTTTGAATCTCACATGCATTTCATTCTGTCTTGACTGCAGTATACTTTATTCAGGGGTTATTACTACTGTATTGCTGGATTCATGACACTATCTCACACTCTCTCACTTGCTTTCATTTTACTATTCGGGATGGTACTTCTAGGCTTTATTGACATGTTTTACCAGTAGTTATTACAATCCTTTCCAGCAGTCTCACTTCTGTCATGTTTCAGTATTTCCACAGGGATATATTTCACACATGTGATTTCATCATCTTCTGCAGCTATACTTTTCAGCCTGCTGCAGGTTGTGTACTATTTTCTTACAGGCAGGGCATTTGTATGTCAGAATATATGTTGGACAGTTTCATGTTTAGGTTAAACTTACAGGCTGAAACACACTTTTGTAATCAAGCAATACTTGCATACACTTTCACACTGTTACTTGCAGTTCTATTCCTTACTGACTACACTGCACTCTTTTGCTGACTGTCATACTTTTATATTTCTTTACAGTTACTGGTAGTGGATTACTGACCTGCCTGGTGGTGCAACCGCACCAGCCTATCGCCATAGGCTCTGCGGTTTGCAGAACAGACACCTGCAGCTGTAATATAAATGAAGTAATATTGGAATACACATCTCCATAATATCAGCTAGTTTAATTTCTTACATACATAATTAAATGTTACTTACTCAGTAGTGAGGCGTTGAGTGTTTGCCGGGCCTCCTGGATCCAGAAGTTCAGTTGGTCCTGCTTGCGTCTCTTCAGGTCCGCATGGTGGTGACGGACCTGTTCATCAGTCCTTGGAATCCCTGTGGCACTGGTGAGATCATGAGCCAACCGGTCCCACGCCTCAGCCATGTATGCTCCCCAGAGGACCTGGCCCTGCATGAGTTGGGCCTCATGATGATGGACTAGGAGCCAGACCATGTACCTGGACTCCTCAACACCCCACCTCTGCGCTCGAAAGCTACTACCCTCTCCTACTCCTGTCATTCTGCCTGCAGGTCAGTTCTACAATCGTTTATGCTGTGTATTCCCGCCTATGGGGCTTATATAGTCCGTTTTTCCCACACATATCTGTGATTGGCCATTTTGGAATTGTATCAACTTCAGTAAACCTGCATTGTCATGCTCAAGTTTGTATTCATTCCCATATATTAGCTATTATTGCATTTACAGATACTGCTGTCATGGCTTAGTGGTTCTGTACCTTGACTATGGTGTATAGCATCCTGGGTTCGAACCTGGCCACTGCTTTTTATTTTTCATGACTGTCTAGACATGCTGAGGGGTGTGTCTGTGTAAAGGCAGTTTTGATATGGCTTGCTCAACGTTGCCCGTCGGTTAGCTTGTTTGCGCAGTGCGCCGCTCCGCGCAAACGGGGTACGCTGCTTTAAGCCTCATTTGGCTATCGGCACACATATTATGCTCAGCTCAGTTAGGGGCACATAGATTTAGCGTGTTAAACCACTGCTCAGCTATGGGCACTCATTTTGCACCAGTTAAACCACTGCTCACCTACGGGCAGATGCACTCACCCTGTTAAACTGTAGCTCAGCTATGGGCACATGTGGCATTTTTTATTGTTTTGTTACCTCACATTTCTTCAATATAAATGGGCTATTTCATTACATTTTACATAAAATGTGATTTTATGTGTACATATTTGTCAGGGAATTGTTTCCTGCTTATTTTGAAAAAAAAAAAAATTGGTGTTGTGGGGGCTCGAACCATGAATGCCTGCTCTTCAGCCAACATCTCTACCGCTATGCTATTGCTTCCTGGCTTGTTTTGCATATTTAGTTCTTATATGCTTTCCCACTGACTGCTAACTGTAGCTGCGCTTACGGCACGCCAGCAAACGAAGCACTCACGGTTAAACATCTTTACAATTTAAAAAAAATATAACATGTTCATTTATATATATTTTATGTTCATAGTCTGTGGGGGCATGTGTTGTGTTGTGTTTATTCACATTTCCGTGGACTCTGTTGTGGGTGTTTACTTTGGGCACTTTTACACTTCTGGGGGCGTGTCCGCTTGCAGGGCTCAGTCTACGGACACGCCCCCTACTATCTTACAAGGACCGTGTTAGACTTAGGCGTGATTCAGCATGCTCTCATGAATATGCAGAGCATGCTGACATAACTCCGTTTAACTGCAGCCTCCGTGTAAGAGTTATAACTCTTACACAGAGGCTTTGTGAATCCTGGGGAGTGTTTATGAAGACTTTTTCACACACACACATACCTCTCAAATGTACAGGTTTTCACAGAAGGTCCAGATTTTTTTGTACTAATAATTTTGGTCCATTTTTCATAAAATTGCGGTTGTTTAGCAAAAGTAGTGGCAAAAGACTGAAGTTAGAATACTTCTCAACTGTACAGATTTTCACGGAATGTCCAGATTTTGGTGTCCTATTTTTGGTCTGTTTTTCATATACTTGTGGTTTTCTGGCAAATTA
Source organism: Protopterus annectens (assembly GCF_019279795.1). Lineage (NCBI taxonomy): Eukaryota > Metazoa > Chordata > Ceratodontiformes > Protopteridae > Protopterus > Protopterus annectens. The sequence goes on along the minus strand of NC_056739.1, from coordinate 1,889,425,448 downwards.
GTGGTAAATCATTACATACTGCAGTTAGAAAATAATGACAGATATTTGAGTTCCAGACTTCATATCCTTCAGAAAATTCATACTACACACACACACACACACACACACACACACACACACACACACACACACACACACACACACACACACACACACACACACACACACATATTTGGGCAACATTTAACTATTTTAATTTTTTTCACGTTATTTCCGACATTGCGGCAGCCTGTTTGTATCTATGGGTTGTCCGCATGTCGAAGTTCCATAACCCGGAGACTGCCTGTAATTAAGATTAATCTAATCAGTATCTTTGTATACATACATTTGTCTGATAAGAAAATGTGATAAATATCCTATAGAGTAGTACAATGCTGTGTATACCTATGAACACCTGTGCTAAGCTGTGTGCATGGTCTGGAAGATAATTCTATCAAGTTAAATAAATTGTTATTTCATAATTGTCTGGAGTGTCTGTTGAGCATTTAATCTCAGTATCAAATACTGCCATATTTCATACCTTAAAGTGCCATTGGGGCTATAACAATACAGCACTTATATTATATTTTTGACATCCACCATGCAAATGTGATACTCCATGGTACCAGGCATTATACAAAGGATAGAAACATGTCATTTGCTTTGGGCTACAGTTCACTGCCCTTTTTCCTAAACTCTTTGATGGAGAGACACCTACAGCTAGTGGAAGTGAAGGCAGTGCTCCATTTAGAGCACAGATGTGGTGTGGGGAGGTGTCCTAGACTTTTGGATATCCTGATTAAGAAGTACAGCAGTAGTCTCCTGCAGAAGGGTTATACTATGTCTCAGTACAAGTCTGATGCCTGGAACAGTTTAACCAAGGCTGTCACCTATGCTACTGGCTTCTCATGAATAGCGGAACAGTACTGTCACCACTGTAGTGACGTAAGTCCCTGAAAGCCTGACTTTCTCCACTGATGGGAGGCTGGAGTCAGAGCACAACCACCACTCCATATTGTATGCATATAATAATTTACCTATCCACACACCCTACCAATGCATGGTACCATGCACCTTTTCATTCATTCAGTTATCTCTGTATCTTCAGGTCTTGCAGTGATTGAAGGAATCCAGAGATGCATGTGGAAAGCACCAAAGTAAGTATAGCTTATGTTGTGAAATATGTCTATGCTTGAATAGTGACAGACTGCAATTAGAATACCAGTAAATTGCATTTATACAGCAGGCAACATCTGTCACTACTGGCATTCCATACTGGAATTATTATGACTGTGCAAAGTTAGAATGTTGATTCTGTATGCCACCCTCTGTAAATTTGAATAAATAGCCTGTCTTGTTAAGTCTATGTATACTGAAATTGTTAGGATGGTTGTGTGCTCAATCCTCAGCCCCGTAAAAAAAAATGCCATTATCACTGATTAAATTTAACTGTCAAAATAGTTAAACATAAAATTATAAAGTAGTTAAAATATTAAAATAACTGTGTCAATTCTAAGATAAAATATTATGTGCCAGATTCATAAAGAGCTACATGAAGTGTAGCAATCACAATGGCATTGTGCAGTATCACCACCACAATAGTGCTCTGTTTGTGCATTAAGGGGCACTACCTGACATGTAGAGCTTCCAAATAATGGGAAATGGCAGAATATGCTAATGAAAGCATAAAGACACTAAGTACAAGCTAATTAACCAATCCAGTATGGCAGAGCTATTCATTAAGTTATAAAGCAATTATGAATCCTTGGTGTAGGCTTTTGCCATGTACACCAAAACCTTTTGAAATACAGGTATGATTACAGTTAGGAAAAACATATTAGGGTTGCTGCTGCTATTATTATGCTCCATGTGTAACGGGATTTAAATCAGGGTGCTGCTGCTGCCAGACTTTGAGCAAGAAAGGAAAGGGGTATTTAGAACCCATATACCTTATCCTGGACTGCATGAAACAGAAATTGTTGAGAGATACAAGGCAGACAGGGAAACCCTGGAGGAAATATGCAATCTTTGCTGCCCTCACCTCAGGCCACAGGGAAATTCTCAAGAACCCATGCCAGTGGACTCAAAGGTATGTTTATCATTACATATTCTAGCTACTGAGACTATCCAGAGACCAGCAGGGAGTATATTAGGGGTGTCATAGGCATCAGTCTCAGGAATATTATATTAGTTTTCAAATGATATGATACAATATGCAAGGGAGCATATCTGTTTCTCAGGGACACCACAAGAGAGAGCGAGAACCGTGCAGGAATTGTATGCAATAGCACACCTCCCTGAAGTATTGGGGGCCATAGATTGCACATACATAAAAATAAAGGCCCCACCTTGGTAAAAGGGAAGCAGATACATCAACAGAAAATGTTTCCAGTTTATAAACTGTCAGGCTGTCTGTAATGCCCAAGGGATCATCTGCAATGTCTGTGCAGGTAACCCAGGCAATTTCCATGACTCACACATATGGCACACTTGCAAGCTCTACACCATATATGCTAGGGGTGATGTCTCTCTCTAGGGCATGTAGTTGGAGATGCAGGTTATGTTCTTGAGCCCTGGCTCATGACACCCATGAAAAACCTATACAACCCCACCAAGCAAGGACACAATGAGGCTCATGCTCAAACTAGGGGTATCACAGAATAGGTTCATAGGTTCATAGGTTCATACTAGGCTATCTGCCCTAGGGCATTTATAAGCCTAGCCAGAGTGTGTTTGGCTTTTGCCACCCATTTTAAATTAATTTTGCTATGCCCTTTTTCGAGGTTAGTATACTGTGCCTCTGTCTAACAGTGACACAGAAGTGATACCCGGAGTAAACCTACGATCTCCCATCCACTCACAATGTGTGCTTGGCTTGCTTAAATCAAGTTTCCAGTGTCTGTTCACATCAGGAGGTGCAGTGCAGTACAACCCTGAAACCTGTGCTAAAATACAGTCTGTGCCATGCAACACAATATCATTACCAGAAAACAGCTTTGACAGGGTCAGCAAGGGGCAGGACCACAGTTTCAAGGACCACAGATTGGGTGAGCAGCAGCAGCAGGTAAAGATGAAATACCTGATGGAGAAGCACCAGCTGCAGATGTTGCTGGCAGACAGAGATGTGCAGAGTATGCCCTGGCTCTGGGTAAGAGGCAAAGGGTAGCACACACAGCCACTACTAAGCTCAAAGTGTAAGATCCCACTTGCATGCACATCAGAAAGCTGATGCCTGTCAGACACCACAACTTTTACCTAACCATGTACTGGCTGTGTTCTTATAGTATCAGACAGGGACAACCCCAAACACACAACTGTTACGTGCAGTAATGACAAAGTAAGTATAGAACCTGTAAAGGTAAAAAAAAGTTTCACACCTGATTACTCTCGTAAGGAAATATGTATATGGCTCTAAGCAGAACCTTTTGCTGTATGTGCACAATTATGTCAATATTATCCCCTTTGTATGATTTTTGCAACATAACAGGTACGTTGTAGAAGCAATAGTTTGCATTTAGCATTTCAATTGACAACCATCCATAAAACATGGAGCAGGTCATTTATAGTTATCCACATGTGCATCAGACTTATAAGCAACCCTAAGTCACAAAGACATGTGCAACGGACAGGGCACAGTAGTCATCATATGCACATGGTGGTGGGAGGATGAGAAGTCGGAGGTCAAGGCTGACACCAAAGAAATGAGTGTGTGCAAGGAAGAAACGCATGTATCTCTCAGAGTACATTCAATGTTTAGGGCCAGTAACAACAGATGTACAGCACTCAACAGTGCTGTTTAGATAGTTTGCATGTGTGCAAAGTGGTATGAGCAAGTGATTTATTTTTTCTATTTGTGTGTGTCACACAATCAACCACTGTGCTAGCACTACATCACAGCATCATTGACATGTGTGAGTCATGCTGCATTCAAGTACCAGTGCAGCTCATGGCAGAGGTAATTCTCATGGTCGGTGGCAACAACACTGAACTGAGTAGCTGCCTCTTAAAAAATCAGCTGTTGTCACTATTACTAACAGCATGTGATCATTAATACGTCCACTGCAACATGTTAGTAAACACAGGTCTGATAATGTATTCCACAAAGTACATGTCTGTCATTGCAAGGAGATGCACAGGGAAGAATTGTTCACTTGAATGCACTTATTGCTGCACTCATTGGTACATATACCACTGCATTTCATATCATTCACTGTCTGTAATTTCCCTAAGAGATATTACCCTTCTAATGTATTTTGTATTTGCTCTTTGCTTGGCATTGCCCAACCATGGTTCACTACTTAGGAAAAAAGTGAAGAAATTAGATTAGGGTGCCTTAGGTGGCTCTAACATGCTTGATGTCATTGCATGGCCCCCCTCAAAAAGGAGAGTACTTACTTCAGTAAATGAATCTGACAGATGTCAAATTCTGTGCTACAAGGTGTGACTGAAGTGAATTCCTCAAAAAGGAAAGTACTTACTTCAGTAAAAGAACCTGAAAGATATCAATTCTGTGCTGCAAGGCATGACTGAAGTGAATCAAGTGAAATGAGGCACACAAAGCATTGTTTGAAACTGGTTTCTAGAACACTTTGCCATTATTCACAGTATTTACTATTCCATTTATTCTCATTTTGAGGTACACTTGCTTTTTACTTGGCATCACACAAACATGATTGACTGCTTAAGAAAAAAAAGTGAAAAAACTGGCTTAGGCTACCTTAGGTAGCTCAAACACCTGTGGCATCCATCAGTGGCCCCTCACAACAGGAGAGTATTTATTCAATAACTGTACCTCACAGATGTCAAATTCTGTGCTACAAGGTATAACTGAAGTGAATCGAGTTACATAAGGCACATGAAGCTTTGTCTGAATCCTGTGTAGAGATCACAGTGCAATCTATCACAATATGTCTTTTTTTATTTAACTTCCTTTTAAGATGCATTTGCTCTACTCTTAGCATTGCACAAACAGGGTAGACTACCTAAGGAAAAAAGTGAAAGTTTTGTTTAGGTTGCCTTAGGCAGTTCAAAATTGCCTGGTAGTTTTCATGGTCAGCAGCATTTTCGATAGTAATCGTTCAAAGAAAATACACCTGTCAGGTAACTTTCTCTGTGGTGCAGGGTGTAACTGAGGTGAATTGAAAGAAATAAGGTACATGAAGCATTGTTCAAATCCCATTTACAGAGCACTTCACCATAAATCACAATATTTACTTTTTTTATTTTTTCCTATTTTAAAGGCACATTTGCTCTCCATTTGGCAGTTCGCGAACATGTTTCACTACCTAATGAAAAAAGTGAAAATTTTAGTTTAGGCTGCCTTAGGTAGCTCAAGCATACTTGGCAGAATTGTTTTTTTTTTTTCAGCATTCTAGACAGTAGTGAGAGGAGAAATTCCACCTCTCACAGAACTATCACTGCTGTACATTGTACAAGGGCAATGACTGATGATGAATAATACAGTTTGTTAAGGGTTCAAATCCACCTACAAGGTACCTTTTAAAAGGGTGTAAGAAGCTCATTTCTCACAACTTTTTTGAATAGGACTGTAACAGTAAAGAAGGTTGATAACATTAAACCTGTTTCTTACAAGCAACATATTACTAAACCTTACATAATGCAAATGTGCTGTTTAACATATATGAATAATGTTTCAGAAATATACACAAACTAAAATATATTCACCTTCCTAGACATGGCAATGAATATATTTCATATAAAAATTACTTGCACATGTATGATGGGCAAAATACTTTTGCTGTAATCATCTTGACTTATCACATATCCCATTTATGAGTTTAGGACCCTTATCAGTTTGTCTTCTGAAATTTGCATGCAACATAAACTGACCTGTATTGATCACCACATTCAAGTGCATCCATGTGAGCTATATTGCAGTAAGAATGACGTTTAGATAGGAATGCATTCCATGATAGGATACAAACACACACATGTAAGTCTCTCTGAAGTGTAGCCCCATTCATTCAGATATCATTAAATGTCAAATTTATGGGGAATAAATTAGTTCTACTGTGGCAATGTCCGCTGATATATTAGGTTGCAGTTTTTGCCTCCTTTAACCAATGGGTTCAATTCCCAGCTATTACAATAATAGTTTAACATTGAGTAAGCCCAGCCATCATTCACCTTACAAAGTGCAACTTTAAAAGTCATGCCAATAAGCATTCCATTGTTGAACACTGGAACCTTTTATAATGGGTAGAACATCACACACGGAAGCTCAATGCCATGTTTCACACCTTATTGCTATCTGCTATAAGTAGTGCCAATGTGTCTGCCAAGGGGACCATTTGCTTTCAATCATGCAAATGCAGGTGACAAGGCTGTGCATGTGTGTGCAATATCAGTTACATGTGAGATCTGAATTATGTTCCAATTCAGGCATATTTTGTTAGCCTGACTTTAGCAGACATGGCTGGTGAGGGAGAGAATGGTGCTATGTTTAGAGCACAAATTGTGGTGTTGAGGAGGCCAGGATATTCATGGTGCTCCTTATGAAGCACTACAGCTGTAGGCTGCTACAGGGGGATTATTCCATGTCTCAGTATAAGGCTAAGGCGTGGGATAGCTTAGCCAAGGCTGTCTCCAATGCAACTGAAATTCCACACACTGGGGAAGAATATTTTCACAACTACACTGACCTTAAAAAGTACATGCAGGACCTCCAATGCAAAGCTGAATTTAGGACTGGGAACATCCCTCAATTGTGAAGTATACTGACCTAAAACATGTGTATGATATGGCAGCAATGTTCTAGCCAGCCAACACAGTTACTCATACTTTCAAATATTTTTTTTTCTTTTTGTTCTCAGCAGCTGCAGAGGAGATAGCTGCAAACTGCGAGATAGACCAGAAGTAATTAACTCACCTCAAAGAGACATGGGGTAAGAGTGAATCAAGTACAAATGAAAGCCATGATATTATTTTCATCCCCACAAGCACTAGCACTAGCACTCAATCAGGGGTATCTCATTATTCATCTCAAGCATGCTTGCCTTCCCCAATAATTGTTGTTGCTTGCATTAGGCAATTCAAATAGTTGATATACTGGATTCAGTACCCAGAAGCAGCCTTTTTAATTTTTAATTGGTTATAGCATCTTAGCACTAGTCTGTCAGTAAGAGTTATATAATAGTAATTGTAATTATTATTTTTTACATCTGAGCAGTGATATTCTTCTTTTTACTAACACAAAATACCTTTCCGTCATGTATGGATATTGTAAATGTGTGCAATAGCAAATTAATTGTTTGTATATTACCAGATAAAAGTTTGTTTGCAGTATACAGTACTGTGACATGCCTTGTATATACTTACATCTTTTTTTGTCTCCTCCTACCCTTGTCTCTATTTTGGAGGGTTATAATTTATTAACAATCCACTGTTTGCATACCTTAATGATGAAAATTAGTCAACAGCATGGAGAGGTACATTGACCATTATGGCTCAGCCTGCCATATCTCCACAGATGGCAACAGAGACACTCAGCACCTCAGGGTCCCAATCTGTCAGCACTGCCCCAGCAAACCATACCTTTCCTGCCCCATCTGCATCAGATAGCTCTGCCCCAGCAGCTGGTGCACTGATACCTTCCAGGAGCAGTCCTAGTGGAGGTGGTGGTTTTGTCACCCAACAGGAGCTGACAGGGCTGGTGGAGGATATAATGGAGAGGGGCTTCAGTACACATATTAGCAAGGTTGAAATGATCCTCTTTTGCATTGTAAAGAGGATTTCATATTTGGCACCGATCCAGGGAGCGACTGCAGATGACAGTGGTGACAGTTCTGAGGGTAAAAATGAGATTCTCACTGTTCTCATGCAGATGTCCCTGTACCTATCACCAATTATAGTGTTTCCCAACCTTTTGTCTCCATCACCATCCCTGTCTGTCTTGCATGTCCTATATTTCTACAGATGCTTCCTAACCTACCCTACCTACCTGACCCTCTCATTCCTAAGTACCATTCCCAAAATTTCTCTCTTTTTCTCTCTCTCACCCACAAAAGAAAAATGAAATGAGTACCTGTCCCACAAAAAAAAAAAAAAAAAAAAAAAAAAAAAAAAACATATCCCCTATGCAAAGCTCTCCACTCCTACTATTTGCTATCTTGACACAATTGATTAGGTCCAAATGGCCATACATTATTCCATTGTTGTTACGTATATCTGGTGTGGTGACTCCACAAAGTCATGAAATTGTGTGCACAATTGTACATTGAAGTAATAAAGCTGTGGGTAGCTATGATGCTCTCTCATCATGACCATTATGCAAATTATTGTATTATTTTCTCTGTGTACTACCATCTGCTTGCCATCCCCATTTTTACCATAGTCATATTCACACCTTTTCACACGTTTAACCTGCTCAAAAATAAATTCACACATAATGTACATGGATAGAAATGGCCCATGAAAAAGCCTTCATTTTATATCCTTGGCATTTGCACAGAGTTTTGCATAGCACAGCAATCCTGAATGACAGTGAACATTGTTTAACTTTGTCTTGTAAAAAGCTAGAAATTTCAAAGTAACCTGCAGTGGTCCAGTTGCTGTTATGTAAATGTGCTTAAATCTGCTGCACTATGTGAATACAGAGTAAAACCATACCAAAGACAGCACTGTGGAACAGTTAATTTAATATTAGTAGGCTGCTGGAAGTACAAAGCTAGGAGTGTCTATGTGGCATGTTGAGATAATTATCGTCTTTGTTGCCTGATGGTTTGGCACAGTGTCATATGTTTGATTACAGCTATATCAAAGTGTATTAATGGATGACAGCTCATACTTCTATCACATATTTACCTGCAAACATCTGCATGCTCTCTATATATAACACATTTATTTAACATAACATTATGATAATGCAGCAAGACATTATTTTCAAAAATCATTGTAGTCCCAACAGGTAGACTTAACAAGCCAACCTTATTCTGTTTAGGAATTCATGTTTATTGTACTTTCTCACCCATTATTTGTACTTATAGCAATGAGTTTATTGTACAGAGCATGTAGATAAACCTTAGTAAACCAAAAACACACATGTAACAGAAACCAGGCTACAACAATAACATTTTTAATAAGAGAAAAATTCAGATGGAATCAACATTTTTTAACATTAACAAAAAACAATGAATCTGAAAGAATTCCTTGCAATACCATATAACATAAAACAAAATCAGTTTTAAAATATGCAACACTGACTTCATTTCTAGACATCCTGTTGTAGGTATTTTTATAATTCAAAATGCTAAATGTCTTGCAAGAGTAATCCACATAGTCCATAATAACAACCCATCCTCTCTTGTCGGGTTTCATAACCCTTACAATTTTGTCACTCTTGAGCTTGTGTAGGACTTTCTTTCATGAGGACTTAAATTATCAATAATTTATCAACAAAGTTGTTCTGATGAGAAAAAAGGCTGCTAAAAGTGTTCTCACAATTCCTCTCAAAAATGTTGACAAAAGGATTAGCTGGGGGATGAATAAACTTTTCATTTTGCAGCAAGAACCTATCTTGCTAAGAGCATCATAATCAAATAGTAACTTTAAATTAAGTTTCCTAGAAAAATGCTTTAAATATAACAACTGACACAAGTTAGTCTTAAAATTTGGGAAAAAGGTAAAACTTTTGTTTAACAAAGAAAAAATTCTCTCATCAACTTCTATATGACCAAGGTTATAGATTTTAAAATTGTTAAACTTGTCTCAAGTCCTGTTTCCACTCTTATTTCTACTTTTCTTTTCCTCTGCCCTCATCCTCTCCCAAATAATAGTGAGGCTGTTCTTTCTGACCCTCTAGTCTTTCCAACCACCTCGCTTGGTCAAGGCTTAAAAATTAAACTCTTCACTATTGTTGACAATAGTGTTGTCAGGGGTGTCAGTTACTCAACAGTCTCAGAGAAATGGTTAAGTGATGAATGCTTACTCCCCCTAGGCCTAGGGTAAGCAGCCTTGTTAATGCAATCAATTTTATCCCTAAAACTTTCTTTACATTCCTGTCCTTATTCTATTTTGCTAATTTGTTGAATCTCATAAACACATAATTATAATCATGAATATAATGGGAAAACAAGTCACCTTGTATACTGTCACTTAAAAGTTTAATTTCATTGTGTAATTTAGGCAGCTTATGTTTGTTGTCCTTAATAAAGAGTCACATCAACTCCAAACCTGTATTGTCAGACAAGTCAAGCAGTTTTTTGTGTAACTGAGTTGTCCTCCAGCCCCACAGGGAACTTTCACACATGTAAATCTTTGGGAACCAACTTCAGGTTAATACATTCCAATAAATAAGTGTTGGCAATCTGCAATGCATGGTATTTCTGCAGCAAATCATTTAAACTCATTTAGCTGCATTGATAAAAGTACAGTCTGAAGCCTAAGAGTCAGACTGCTCATATGGCACTTGTGGGTATTACTGTTTGCTCTGAACTGTATAACCTAGCTTGATAGGAGGTTCAATATGAAGTATGAAGATTAGTGCGTGGTTGTGTGACTGTGTTAATTATTTGGTGTTGTATCCATTTCCTCTGAGAGTAACACATGTAACTGTTCTCACAGCTCTCTTGTAACTATTTGTACAATAACATCCTTTCTAAAACATACTGATGAGCTCATCCTGACAAAAGTGCAATCTGTCCCCAAGAATCACATTTTCTTCTGTGGCTCTTATGATTAGTAGGTTATTCTCTAGATTGTATAATCTAAATAGGTTGAGAGGTTCAGTACCCAGCATGGATGACATGTGCGAGTGTGTGTATGTGTGTGTAGTTTTACAGCAACATCCTCTGTGAAACAGAGTGATGAGGACATCCTGGCAAAAGTGCAATCTGTCCCTTACAAATCTGATTCCTCCTGCAGTGCTTGCAAGTAATACATTACTTTCTAGATTGTATAACTTAGATAGTTAGAAAGATCAGTACCCTGTATGGAAGAGTTGACTTTGTAACCTATATAGGTGGGAGGTTCAATACCCAGTATGGAAGGTGTGTGCATGACTGTGCATAAGTATGGAAAGTGTGTGCGTGTGTGTGACTGTATGTATTGCTTGGTGGTGTAACTACTTCTGCAAATAATCCATGTAACTGTTTCCACAGCTCCCTTATCCCTATTTTTACAGTAACATCCTTGCTGACGCACACTAATAAGGTCATACTGACAAAAGTGCAATTTCTCCCCTAATAATCAGATTTCTCCTGTGGAACTTGTGATTATTACAGTGCTCTCTAGATTGTGTTAAGTAGATAGGTAGGATGCACCATACTAATCAGATTCCTCCTTTGGTACTTGTGAGTGTCAAAGTGTTCTCTAGATTATGTAAACTGGAGAGGTAGGAGGTATGATACCCATCAGGGAAAACATGTAACTGTGTGTAATGCCTGTTGAGGTTTCCATTTCCACTGCTGAGGATGCATTTAAATGTGTGCACAGCTCTCTTATAATAATTTTTATGGAAACATTCTGCATGAAATACATGTATGAGGTCATCCTGACAAAACTACAGTCTCTCTCCTAAAAATCAAACATTCTCCAGTGGTGCTTGCTACTAATACAGTGTTCCCTACATTGTGCAACCCAGATAAGTAGAAGGTTCTGTGTCTCTATGTTTAAATTTGTTTACAGATAAGTGCGCATGTGCTTCATCACCCTGTACTCTGAAAATATATTTTTTCATCTCAAAAATGACTACACCATCCCCTAAGCCAACCGTTCACATCCACAACTTCATTGTTACAGAAGGGTGTAGCTATACATGCTGTTTGTAATATAATGATTACAGTTTTCTCTGCATTGTGTAAAGGAAACTTTGCTTATTTAGGCAATACTATGTCCACAAATAACACTTAAAATAACAGTATCATGGGTTGAAAGATAGTCATTTAATGTTTTTAGAGGGGAACTGATGTAAACATTTGTTAAGTAGGGAGGGGTGAAAATATTTCTATTCTTCAAATGGCAGTTTTTTGTGTGCTGTCAATAACAGCACGTGATTACAACATTAATATTGCCTGCCTATACCCCTGGTTCAACACACTGACTAAGTCATTGTTTTGCAAGCAAACTGAGGTTATTTGAATACCAGACATCTCCTGTGGTGCCAGCATATCTGACACTATTCTCTATAATATGTAAATAGATAGGGAGGTAGGCTACAGCAGTGCTTAACTTCTGCAAATGTGACTGTCAATGGAATCACGACTGTTTTACACACACACACACACAAGCACACACACACCCACGTAGTAACAACATTTACAAGCCTTAACTGGTTGTAGGACTACTGTTACCAGATAAATCTATTTGGCAATATACTGCTGATGTCATCCCTTCATATATAATATATGTCTCAATCATATTCATTATTCACCGGTCATGCTAGCTGATGATAATGTACTGTATAGATGTTCTAAGGGATAGGTAGGATGTTTGATTCCATCGCTGTTTCAATAGCGTAACAGTTATTACTTTATATAGATTCATAGGTTAGTACTAGGCTAACTGCCCTTGCAAGCCATTGTAAGCCCAGCCAGTTATCCCTTGTGAGACTCAAACCCTGCACCTTGTGTTTGTAAGGCAAACATCTTAACCATTAGGCCACCCTCCCAACCATGTTCACCTCACAACCACCTTTATGTATCCCTATAACTGTGGGATAGAATTACATTGGCACTCCCTGACACTAGCAAATGCAAGTATCATCAGGGGAATTTTGGGATATTTTGTCCAAACAATGATTACTTGCTGTTATCATATCTACAGTATGGTACATTTGGAGTGCACATTCTTTTGTGCTTTGTGATTTTGACAGTGTGCTTTGTATATTGTGTGACTGCACATCTACGATGCTAAAGTCTGGCTATGGATGTGTCCTTCACCCTCATACTGTGTATACTATTATACAAATAACATATATGATGCGTAGCTGTATTGTGCACTTTGAACACTTTTTTTGTCATAAATGTCCAGCTTATAAACAGTGATGATGTCATCCAGCTAACTGTGCTTGTCTCAGTGGGACCTCAACATGGCCATGAGGTGTTTGCAATTCAGGCAATGATATTTAGCTAGTAATATTGGATAGTTATTTGAAATCCATCCATTAGTGCTCAGACTACATTGTGTCCATGTTATTGCATCCACACATGTCACTAACAGTGTGTCAAGCACATTGGGTTTGTACACATATAGATTTTTATCCCTCTTACTAAAAGTTATGACAATTTGTCACATAGCAATGCTTTTATTTAGAGAAATGAAGACATTTGTTTCTAAGTTACTTACCTAACACAGGTAGGAAATGTTATACTGTTGAATGAAACAATATACTGTCTGTTGTTGACATACTACAGCAGTCACAGGCAAATATATAACTTGCACAAAGAGCATGATGTAGTGCCTTCACATAACCACATATTTCACACTTTTATTGACATTTCTACCATGGTGCATTCATCCTATAAAATATCATGTATTGTCTGCTGTCAGATACTCATGTGTGAAACATCTAAATTCTTTGCCTGTTAGCATGGTTGGGCCTTATACTGTAGTACATGACTGACATGCACCATGGTGATAATGTATCCATTTACATTGTGACAGACCTCCATGACCCCTTTCCTCTCAGAGATTGTTTAATTACTACACATACAGATGATGTAATCATTTAGCATTGGTAGATTGTCATACTAGTTTTAAGACTTCCACTCTGGTGCTTGTGGATCATCTAGGTGTCACTCAGAGTCGCATTATTTGCTGTTCAATTCCTGACAGGGGCAACATTATATGAACACACTGATGGTACATTAATGCCATTGTATTAGTTGTTGTTACCCAGTTTTATGTTGGACAATGACAATTATACTGTATATTATCACAGCTTGTGATTGCATGGCATTGAAATGTATATTTGCAGCATGCCATGCTGTGAGTGCTCCTGTGGCATGTGCATTGAGTATTGGCATTTATAGCACACCTATACAGATAGACTGGTGTCCACTTCTGGGACACTGAGTGTCTGTCCTGCATGATGGAAATAGCTTCTTTGTCAAAGAATTAGTCACATTGCAATAGCAGTGTTGTGTGGACAGTAACATGTGTGGCTCCTTTCCGGCATTCTGACTAAATCTGACTGTTCATATTTTAGCCACATATTCAGTTCAATTATGTGTGACAGCCACCACTGCTATCTGATGTGGCACATGCAGTCAATACAGGGGTCTGGAGAAAGTCTTGTGTAATAGGTAGGCATTTGAATCTGTTAACATCTGACTCTCAGACTAATGTGTCAGACTACAGTGGCTTACACACACTCACAGGACCAGCTTTTTTCATGCATTTTCATACCAAGTAGGTTGTCAGCACACCTTATATGGTATGATAGTTTGGTATGCAGTTCAGTGGTGTTTTTCCTTACGTGACAGATATGCATATGTTTGTGGTGCCCATGATTGCTTTGCATCTCTGTGATATCTGTTTGGGCATGTGTTCTAAAAGAACATAATGCAAATGCTTCTTAAGTAATTCCTTGCTCATATGCACTACCTATTTCCAAGATAATTATGGTCTGTATCACACTTTCAGACGTGTTTAATGCTGCCATTGTTTCCGTTACAATATACAGCATAATGGTGGATTGTGATTCCATAAACATGTCTCCCTGTATGTAATGCAGGGACACCATCCTCTGTTACAACACTTCTATTGTGTTGCTGCTGTTGAATTGTTGTTCTGTTACTGTTCCATGTAATCGTATGTGAGCATTTACAGGATTAGTAAGTCAGATACATTTGTAAATAGGCAATGACAAAACTGGGACTTGTCATCTGCTCAGTCTTGATATTGGTCACTTCTGTATGTTGTTTGTTATTAGATTGCCATGTATCATTTATATAAACATAGAGCACTTGCTTGTCTATTACATGCTTGTAGGTGATGCAACTCTTTCCTATTGGTGCCACTGTCATTTCTTTGAAAAAGCATGCCCATTTCTGAGCTACCTGATATTACAGCTGTAAGGTCTATTAGATCTTGTGTATACATGGTGAGATGGATAATACATTGGTGCTGTCAGCTTTCATACATCAAATCCCTGTATAAACATCCTTCTGTCCTATGACTGCAATATATGCATTCATCCCATGCTGCATCTTCCATCTTTGCAAACTGTTATCTCAAGTCAGCCATTTAATTAATATGTGTCACAGCTTCATTGCCCTTTGTTTCTCTGCAGCTTTTTATCCCTATCCACATCCTTTCTCAGCATGTCCATTATTATTTATGTGTGGACCTGTAGAACTGACATCCACGCTAATTATCATTGCATATGTCTTGCATGTTTTATGTCCAAAATACTTCTCATACACTTTCTTCAAATTTGCCTACAGGAAATAAGTAGACTTTAGTCATTTCCTCTCTCCAACAGTCATAGGTTCATAGGTTAGTACTAAGCTAACTGCCCTTTCGAGCCATTTTAAGCTTAGCCAATTATCCCTTGTGAGACTCAAACCCTGCACCTTGTGTTTGTAAGGCAAACACCTTAACCATTAGGCCACCCTCCCAACCACACATCGCTATAATATTATTGTGTACCGATTCTCCCATTTCACTTCCTCTCATTCTGTATTGTGTCTCTGTACTTGCCAGTGATTTATGTCAGGGCTACAGCACCTACTCATATCTGAACACTGTCTATATGTCATATGTTTTGATTATATTGTGTGCTGCTGCTTGCAAGCATCTCTCGGTGCCCATAGACATATTCCATTTCCACTGCTGCTGATCAATCTTAACACACCTAAGTCATGTAGGAGCTGTGCGGCACCCACATGATTGTTAATGAATCCCAGGGCATGTCCCTACACTGTAGTTTATGATTATGAAATTAATTAAGAATACAATTTCATTAGTTTTGTATGTTTTCCTCAACCATCTTTGTCCATATCCTTTCTTTTTTTAATGTTTCTATGTTTCTGTTACTATTATATGTACTATCACAGAGACATGGACTGGCCATGGCCTGTTTTCTTCCCACAGGTGGCAGCAGCAGTGTCACTACCAGCCCCAGAGGCACCTAGCACATCAGGGTCCCAACCTGCCAGACCTGCCTCTACACTTCCTGCCCCACCTGCACTTCCTGTGTCAAGTAGCTCTACCCCAGAGGAGGGTGCAGTGGTTCCAACTGAGAGCAGTTCCAGTGCAAGCTGTGATGTCGTCAACTGTCAGGGGCTGAAAGAACTTCTGAGGACCATACTAGGCAGGAGATTCAATGCCCACAATGGCTGTATTGACTCTATAGTCCACTGACTTTTTAAGTTGATTCCTTGCTCAATGTTGCCTGCAGTTCCTGAGGCAGGACACAGTCGTGACAGCTCCCAAGGGGAGAAGTAATTTCACACTGTGTTGAAACTGCCAGGGAATGCATTACTGAACATTCCCTCCTATCCCCAAACCAAGTGCCCCCCTACTTTTGTTCGTAATCACTGCTGTTACATTATACAATCTACCATTTACCATTGTCTGATCTGTTTGCCTGATATCTCCCGGTTTCACTGTCAACTGTCAGGGGCTGAAAGAACTTCTGAGGACCATACTAGGCAGGAGATTCAATGCCCACAATGGCTGTATTGACTCTATAGTCCACTGACTTTTTAAGTTGATTCCTTGCTCAATGTTGCCTGCAGTTCCTGAGGCAGGACACAGTCGTGACAGCTCCCAAGGGGAGAAGTAATTTCACACTGTGTTGAAACTGCCAGGGAATGCATTACTGAACAATCCCTCCTATCCCCAAACCAAGTGTCCCCCTACTTTTGTTCGTAATCACTGCTGTTACATTATACAATCTACCATTTACCATTGTCTGATCTGTTTGCCTGATATCTCCCGGTTTCACCATTGTGTTTCCCTCCCTTAGTGTTGCACCCCATACCTCACTTTCATGTCTGTCTCCCCCTGCTACCTAACCTCCTTCTCTTAGCTAACTCAATGATGAAAAAAGGCATCTGTCACACAAAAAATTTATGTCTCACACATAATTTTCAACTTCACACATATTTCAGTAAACAAATAATTTGCTTCACATGGTCATCCTTGAATGTATGTTATTTTGCCACTCTATTCATAGAATCTTTCCCCTAAAAATTCTAAAAGAATTAAAATAAGATAATTTAGATAAAAAGTTGAGAGATATGGTCCTATCTTACCTCCATCCTGATCATTCCTGAATTGCTCACCTCGTGTTCTACTTTCTGCCTGCTTCCCTTTTCATCTCTGTCCCATCCTCCCATTTTCAGCCTTTAATGTAGTAAAAAGAAATAGATAAACACAACATACACATGGCCAAAAACGCCTTATAAACTGAAATTGCTATTTTCGTATCAGACTTTGCACGATGGTTAGCATAGAGCAATAGTGCTGGTCATCAATAACCAGTAGGAAATGGCATTTCTCTTCCTATGGTGACACTGAAGAGAATTCTAATGCATGTGGGAAGAATTTGCCATCAGTCCTGCATCTGAGGTGAGGGTCTGTATACCAGTAATCAACTGTGACATAAATAAAAGTAAGGTAAGGTGATTTGTCACTCTGTAATTGCTTCAGTGTAGAGACATGTAAATGATGTGCAATGTCCCTTCCAGTGCACTCAATGCATGGCCCTAATCCTTTGAAGGTGGGATGTTGTTTTATAATTTTGTTTTCAGTATTTAAATAAATTCATTCCACTGAATATCATTTTATTTCTTTCCTCTGAGTGCTTCAGTGGCATACCTGGTTATATTGTTTTACCCTGAAATATATCATATTGACATATTCCTTGTTGAACATTACATGGTTTGTGGAGGCAATGTTTGCCATAGAGGATGTCAGTGGCATAATCTTGTGTTTAAATCCTTACTCGCATAATTTTTTTATGTTTTTGTGTGATATTTTACTAGGAAATGAAACATTCCAATCATCAATATCTGAATTATGTTTGTGAGTTTTGCACATTCAAATAAAATGTATGTATTCATTCTTGTTGCATTATTTCTGCAATAAATTAATAATGTAATGTAAACAATATTGTAGCTAATGCTTTGACACTACCTCCCTTATTGGCTAAATACTATTATCACATTATTTATACTGGAACTGAGCACTGTTTTTTTTTTTTTTTTTTTTTTTGGTGGGGAAGGCAGAGTGTTTCAAAAAAATTGTATGTCATTCTACAACGTTGTGTATGCACTGTGCAGATGTTCTACATTTTCCTGGTTTATCTACTTTATGAGCACTGCGTAGTCTGCCTCCTTTTGTATCTACTCCAGTTAATGCAATAGCATAGAAAATATCAATGTGACAGTCATAGGTTTATAGCCAGTGATGTCTTTCTTGAGTTTAATCCACCTTCATCCTTCACAGTTGTTATTTACCTGTTCTCAGAAATTGTTATGGTGCAAAATTAGAAGAAACATAATACACACATAGCCGGGAAGGACTTAAGGTAATAAAAACATAACTTTCTGTAATCATATGGTATGCAAATGTGGGCAGAAAGCAACGTAGATGTCTCTGTGTATCCCGAGCAAAATGGCACTTGTCCTATGGCAAAACCAAAGAAAATTCTCTGGGCTTTGCAAAGATTTTTATATTGTCACCATCACTGTGCCAAGCATGGATAGTCATCAGCAAGCAATGTACAAGAATGTTAATCAAACACCTTCAATAAAAGTTTTGAATGACTATTGTGACAATGTAGTGGGTGGGGTGTTGTACTACAATGTTGTTTGTATGGTGCTGCAGATTCTGTAAATTTTCCACATTTCACTGATATGTGATTTATTGCTCACTCCTTGAAGTGTGTCTGTTTCAATAGATCTACCTGCGAGTAAATTACCTTGAAGAATTACAATCATAAACTATAGGTTTCAAATCTCTTCAATATTTTTTCCTGACATCAGCCTGCAAATGATATACATTTACTTTGACCTGATACAGACAGCCTTAGTTGCATCCCTGGATATTGCAATGGCATTTTTGGAGAATACAATTATGAAATGTATAGGATACAGTGCCATGAGTTTTATCTTTTTTTGTGCTACCCCCACCAGCATGCTCATTTTCTGTTTCATAACCTTTGCAATTGCCCTTTTGAACATACCCTATAACTGAGGGTTGTCAGATGTATGCAATATAAGTTCTGTTGTTTTACATAATATTGCAGTGATGTACAGCATGTCACTTAGATAAGCAGGGATTCTATTCTAGTAATGTGCACCTTCTATCTTTCTTAGAAAAAATGCTATAGTGCCTTAACATGATATTCCATTTTAAATAGCACTTTTATCACATTACATACATTTAGCAAGAGTATTTGTAAAATAAAAATCTTCTTTCTGTGTTCAAATGGTGTGTGATGGTTGGCAGAGAGCAACTTCACCATCCACATATAGGAAATGATAAATAAATGTTCTCATCTCAAGGCAAAAAGAAAACAGAAATCCTTCAGCTGTGCTAGTGATTTTGTGACCATCGTGTGAGTCAGCTTACCCTCATGAAGTAACAAGAAATATAAACAAAAGGAGACATTATTGGATTAATTGTTATAACTTCCATGGCTCACTGTACTCCGGATGGGATGCTTCCTTGTCAGTAAGATTTGTGGAGGGTTTTGATCTCCGGATTACTGCAATCTGTTTAACATTGCTCACTTTGC